>NC_063279.1:2727272-3030303 GCF_910591885.1 Bombus terrestris | reverse complement strand
CTTTTTACGAACTGGCCAAGTCAGTAGGTATTAATAATGATTTCCCATTTTCATTACTCGAAGAACTTTCTCAGTCCTCGACTCTCCACAAAACTAGGTGCAAATGTTCTGCGGTTTATTGGTAAAAAGACGATCAAAGTTTTTGGAATAAAAGATCAAGTAGTACACCACATTTTGTACACGTATATGTATAGTAAATGATATCTATCGTTTATGAAAAAGGCAGTATAATTAGCAAGAGTTCGTATGGTTTTCGAAGACATTTTAACCTGAAACGGGGTTAACTTGAAGATTAATGGAAAATTAAGAAAATTATTTATTTATATCTCGATATCTGTTCCTTATAACGCGGTTTTATTATTAAAATAAATGTCAGCATCGAAATAAATTGATCGATTTATGATAACGTGATCCGACACGATTTTGGAGAAGAGATGAATTTAAATTCGAAGACGGCAGAAGTAATAGAACGAGAGAAATTCTGTGGCGGAATTCTACAATTTATAATCGATCGTAACGTTAAACTCCTTTTTTGCGATATTTTTATTTTCCCAAACGGAAAGAACGTACTCCCGATCAATTTCTGCAATTCAAACTATCGTAACATAGTCGTTAAAACAAATACTAAAAGGTGAATTACTGGAAACGTTACGAATAACATTCAACTGTCGCGCATTGATTTAATTTGCCAAACAAAACGTTTAAACGAGGTACTCTCGACATTTTATTATCGCATCTGATACATTGCAGGCGTACGCATTAAACGATTAATAAATACCACTAATCTCATCAATCTTTGCCAACGCTCCATTCACATGCTGTAATTTTGTTGTTCCATTACTCTACCAATTATAAATTTCAACAATCCTCGCACCATCGCCATCCTCTGTTTCTCCCTTCAAATATCTCCAGTGAAATTCTCCAATTGCATTGATTCATTAAATGACGCACGGTACATTAGCTGCGCCGATAGCTAGAAACGAAATTGACAAATTCGAGGAAATTTCGCTGTTCGAACTAACACTGTCGGTGGAAACATCGCAATAGCGTCAACAAGCGCAAAGAATCGACCAATAATTTAATCGCGATCGTCACCAAAAAATGGAAACGCAACGAAACGGCACAGCAGCCACGAGGGCGCGCCGTTTAATGCAAATCGAATGAAGTGTTCTGGTTTTGCGGCCAACTAAATTTATCGGCCGCGGTGTTTCGTTATTCCTGACACATTTTCCAGCGACGAAAGGGGCACCGTTGAATATCGATAGAAATAATCGTTCTCTCTACCAGCGAAAACATTCGCGTATTGTCACGCACGCCAGAACCATCTGCGTGATATTGGTTATCGCGAGGTCTCCATATAAATTCACGCGAAAATATTTCGGCCTTCTTGTTGGATCGCTAATGATTTATCGTCTGTCGCCATAAATTATCCTATGAGATATTATATTTCCTATTCAGCTTCCATGTACTCTGAGATTGATGAATATTAAATTTCCTTTCTTATCATAAATTATACGAATTATAGATTATAGTATTTGTGTACTTTGCTTATGAGTTTGGACGCAGGGAAAGTGAAGCGATAGGGAAATCGTCGAATCCAGAGCGAGGTGAGAGCATCCTTAAAAGGAAGTTCCTCAGGACGAGTGATTCAATTAGGACTGGGACGTGAATTCAATTGTTATTTAATCGTTATTTAATTTCATTGTTAAACACGAGGTTCCCTGTCACTTTCTCTGAACGAACAAAACCGTGAATCTTTAACTCTGAATACTCTGAATACTTTAAATTCTTAAAAGAAACACGTATAATAACAGAGAATATGTTATTATATTCAATGGAAAGAACAAATGTAGAGAATAAGACACTTAATTAAAAGTTGCTTAAATGTAAAATAAAATAATTGCCTGTGATTGATTAGAATACTGAATTAATGTTGGTTTAAACGACAGAGATTTGTTTTTCTTTGGATACTCTTTTTATTAGAAGAATAATTCCAACTTTGTACCAAACTGCTTGTTTTAAACTGCAAATTTGAGAGCTTCATTTTTAGAATATCTAAGTTTTACTTCGATATCTCCCGATTATCCACTGAAAACAAAATTCTTTACGAAGAATACGATATTCTGATCAAAGCCATTACCTGTACACACGTCTCTCGCAACAATTCAGAATACGCTATAACCCACCTAATAATTAGACAATGCAGTCGTTGTAATACAATTTATAACACAATATTTGGAACAATTAGACATAATCCTGCACGCTTTAATTAAACGCAGCTCTGGAAATGCAACCGAAACGTAATCGCAATTTTCGTTCGAGACATTAATTTTCCGCGAAGTTCCTAACCGCAGTTACTCGCGGAAAATTATACAATGCTTGTCGACGACGTTCCTATATCCGCCAATGAACACTATCATTGCTAAATATTAATTTATCCCACGAGTAAAGTTATTTCTCGCTCTACTGTAAACAAACAGCCATATATTTCTTATTAGAAAGTTCCTGATACGAATGAGATTTTATTATATTATTTACGAGATAAAGAATTTTTCCCACACTTGCACGTGTTATCTCGTAGAAACTATCGCGAGTAAAATTTCACCCCATAGACAAATAATATTTCTAACCACTGGGAAAAATAATTTTTCTACTCTTCCAATTATATTCCAAGTTAATTTAAAATATAAATTAAAGCAGAAAAAAATATCATTCGCGATATCGTTAATTAATTCAACAATTTATACAACCCCTTTAGCTTGATTGATAATTTCTATCGTCGCCTGGACGATATTTAACTCGCTTCAATATCAGATCCATATTTGCCAGAATTTAGCAGCATTAGAATTTTAACGATCGATGATAATGAATTTTCAATGTCCGGCGGTCTTACATAGAACTATTAGCACACAATACAAACATATTCATCAACCATGCGCGAATTACATTAGCCGTGCAGATGAATGAACGATCACGCCTATGCATGGGTGCCGCACCTGTCAGAATTTCCGATCAAATATAATCGTTCGCGATTGGATTGGCCGAAAGATTCGAATTGCTGGTACTTGGTTGTACATTGAAACAGAGATATTTGGTTTTAACTGGATATCATCGAGGGATCAATGATTGTTAACTCGATACAATTGCCAAAGCAGTTTCCTAAATATCCGATTTTTTCGTGAAATTCCGTTGATCAATGATTCAAGTAGATAAGATAAGATTTGGATAATTTCAAATTCAAAAGCATTACATATAAATCGTGAAATTCGAATTGAAAGCTCGAAGACCGCAAGTGCAACGATATGGTAATTTTGGAAAATGAATTATTGTAAATTTAGCGATGTATAATAAACGTTTCAGATACGAATTTTTACCGCCAATGGAAATAAAATATAAGTTTGCTAAGTTATTCTGAAGTTAAGTCAAGTCTTTGAGATTATTTCGTAATAAATGATGTCTTTCGCAATAAAAACGTGAAAGTATCTCTGATCGATAAGTAGCGTAAATGTGACTTAAATTTGATGGCTCAGTTTCTCAGAAATTTCTTAGGAATAAGTTTGCTTAATAATTGATTTTCCTACAAATAGAATTGCGAGAACATCGCCGATCAACTTTTCTAAGAGAAACCTTGAACTTGTCTGTTCTTCGTAAATATTCGATATGATATTCGATCTAATTGAATAGAGCAAGATGATAAAATATCCATCCTCTGGACGTGAAAACATCTGAAAATACTCGACTAAAAAGTAAATCCGAGCAGAAAGCCAGCTTGGCAAACGTTTCCCCGTTGACATACAAATTTCGAGCTGTCTAACTCGAGACGAAGTATCCACTGTCCTGTATTTCTGTGACAGTTTTTATCCTTTCAATTAGACAGAACATGCAAACACGCGAACTTTGGGCAAACATTTCAGGGAATGGTCTATGTGAAGTTGTAATTCCGGATGCCTTGGTTTCATGTAGCTGCGCTACTCCTCCGGTCAAAGTTTTACATCGCTCGCATAACTTGAACTGCTCTCTTTGGCTAATAGTTAGTTAATCATAACAGTTATGCGTCTCTATTTAATAATGATTAAATTTCGCCTTACTAAACCTGCTAATTCATCGTTATTCGATACCTCGCGTATCGGTACGAAGCGAATGCAAATTTATAGAAATTATAAAATAATATTGGGTTGGCAACTAAGTGATTGCGGATTATGTCATTAGATGGTAATGACGGAATCCGCAATCACTTAGTTGCCAATCCAATAGAACTGCAATTTTATAAATTGAAGAGCTTTTCGACAAATGGCTTTGGAAAACAAGATAGCTGAAAGTTTCAAGCGCAGCTTTTTTTAGTCTTTGAAGTCTGTTATACAAGAAATTTCATCAAAGATAGAGAAAAAGTATTAAATATTTGATTACTACTCAACACTAAATGAAGAACAGAAAAGATATTGCTTGCAGTATGGGTTACAAATAATAACATTGCGATAGTATTATTACAGGGTGATGACATTAAAAGAAAATTTGCATGAAATGAAATTTTACGAAATTTCAAATAGCTGTTTTAAGGTAGCTACCTCCGAATTAGTAATTGTAATGATTCTCAAAGAACTTCGTTTCCTTTATATGTATTTATAAAACGAATAAAAATTTCATCGTAAAATAAATAATATTTTTATTTTCCTTCGATAGGACCAATAATTTTTTATTCAATATTTAAATAAATACGTTCTGCATCGATATACTTACCATAAAACCTGTGGATCTTTTTCTCAGAAAGTTTCTCGATTGTTATATTTCCGTTCTAAAATATAAAACAAACATTGTTTCGTGCATAAATATGAAATATTTACTATTCGTGTCAAGGTATAATTGTTTCGCCAACGAGTTTGCGTAATAATTCTTCGTGATTTTCCACAAGAATTATGCAGCGAATAGTACGTAAATTTTGCAGAGGAAATTTAAAAAAAAAATTGCTTCTTTATTACGACCCAAAGAATCGTATATAATCGAGTCGTTATTTGTCGCGGAAGTATGCTCTATAATTCACTATTATTGAAGACACAATCGTGAAAATATATTAGAAGACGGAAAAATATTAATACGTTTGACAGAAAATAAGTACTCGCTATTTTTGTGTCGTTTTATAAATATCAACGGGCAAAAGGAAAGCAAAAATTATTCGTATCAATTTCGTATTTTCGTTAAGACAATTACTTTGCAATCTTCCTCATTTCCTTCCAGATACAGAAATAGATAAACAAAATTTCTTTTACGTTCTTTCACCTTTCAAAGTAAACCGGAAAAAGATAAAATAAGAAATAAATATACCACATTGTACTTAAAAAAGTTTTAACACGATCTTCAAAGTATCTTATCAATATTAAAATTCCTCTTTTTGCCATCTTGAAACAAATCTCGTCTGATCATCGATATTACGAAGAAAAATTTGTATTAACAACAATTTTGATTTTCTGTTTATCGATTAACAGGTTTTTAATAATTTTACATAATTTGCTATAATTTCATTGGAAAATCGCTACCAGCGCCACTGACACGAAATGTTTAAAAAAATGTCAACTTCAAGTATTGCTTTCTTAACGAATTCTTTGATGAAAAATTACCGAAGCAAAAGGAGGATATTGCCATTGATTTTTGTAGCATCAGCTTCGAATTACTAACAAAGATTGCCACATAATAATCAATATAGTTAGACTAGAAAATATGATTTGTGAACTTTCAAACCATATATATCACAGATATTTTATATACATAGTAAATGGTTGAAAGCTATTTATATTATGCATAAATTGAAAAGAACAAGAGGATAGACAATCACAAGACTATTTGGTTCTAATATCGCGCTCGAAAAATCCAGTGATCGGTACTTCCACTCCCCTCCTCTTTCTCCCTCTCTATCCCTAAAAGAAAGTCTCAAAAATCTATAGAAACTCCTCCAAGTTATTCCAGTCTATACCATGCTAGCATTCGAGCTATCGAATGTTCACGCCGCTATCGCTTGCTGATTGCGAGTGCACGAAGAATGAGTTGAGCCCAAGTGGATCATTAAAGGAGCAAGCGAACGACAGGTAGGAAGTGTCGCGAGGAAAAGCAAGGAACTGAAAACGGAAAATAGCAAGGTAACTGAACGAGCAGCAAATGAGTGCAATGGGAAGACAGAGAGAGAGAGAGAGAGAGATAGAAGAGGACAGGGTACATAAGGAACGCGGTATGTACCATGAAGAGGAGAAGAAGAGACAGTCGAACATAACTTTCACATTGCTATCTAACGATTGATGTCTCTACACCAGCGGTTCCTATTTCTTTTGTGTTCGAACGAGATTCCCAGCGAAGCAATTTCTCTTGTTTTTCCCCCGCTTTCCTCTCTCCTTTTTCCTTTTTCACCCTATTCCTCGTTTTTTTTCAAACGATTGCCGATGGAAATAAAAGTACGCGTCCTTTGTTTGAGGAAGAGCTAAGTGGTGTCTACGAGGCATGGGGAAATAATTGAAAACGAACGAGAGGATACATCGGCGCCGAGATGCCACTAAATGTTTCTTTGAACTATCTTATAAGATACTTTAACTCTATTTTTGTGGAAATGCCGGAGAAAAAGGTTGAACGAGAAGCTCGGATTGTCGAGTGTAATGAAAAATAATCGTGTTACGCGATGAATATGATTATTAAACACGTGACGATTTACGATCTATTACGATTTGATATTATTTCCAATCAGATAGAAAAGATGGAACTCGTCGAGTTTCTCTTATCCATTGCCATAGCTAGGATTGTGAATTTCTAAACAGATACGTACAGATGATCAAAACGTGCAAGATATACAAAATATTTAAAATAAAATACTTAATTAGTTGAAATATTTCTGCTTAATTTTGTGCAATTTTGTAGATTTGTTATCTATGTTCTAGTGGCTTTGTACCTTTGAATCTGGCAGGTTTTTTTCCAGTCTTGTTTTTAACTGGGTCACATTAAAATACGCTATCTCTCTTTCAACCATCAAAAAGCATCAAACTCACAAAGTCGACAGAGATGAGTATCATGTTTTTCTCTGGTCAAAAATATTTCTTCGTATGGTACGAATACGACCAATATGAATAAAAATTCGAAGATTAAAAAATTCTCCCGTTTTCTTCCAAAAATGTGCACTTTCCAAGAATAACCGGAGAAATTAATTACGCAGCGTGAAGTTTAATCAAGGCACAGTTATGAATAATCGATCTTGCACCAGCCACTAGCGTAATTCAAGTAATGAAACAAAAAGCTTATTCCTTTCGATTGATACACAGCTCGTGATACGTAAAATGAATTAACGTTCGAGCGGAGTGTACGAAACGAATATCGATTTGTTACGGTCCTCCGTGAAAAACAAGCCTACAGAAATTAAAAGAGTCGCGACCAATCCGAATAATCGCGGAACAAATAATATCTGCGCGACGACGCGCAGAAATGCAAACCGTTTTCATTGGCTGTCGAACGGCGAAGAATTATCCGCAAGACCTGGCTCCTCTGATTAAATTCTTAATCGGTGCGAACCAACGAAAATAAAACCACGGTAAATTCACGGATATTATCGATCGATTATTGATCGACTGTGTCGGCTGATATTCTCTAGACGTTAAAAATATCATTTTCGTTAATCGACTGCGAATTCCTTTATTCGCTTTAATTTCGTTGACTCTTAGTCTCGAACGTTGAACTTTTGAAAATTCTTATTTTTCTATTTTCTAAAGTCCAGTAAATAATAAAAGATACAAAATATATAAAATTCATCGATACAAACGTAATCTACTATTATCGAAAGAAAGAAACACGATTACTTTTCAATCTCGAACGATATTTAGTGCAGGATGTCAATTTTGAAAAATTCTCCACGCAAGCAAATACACGCTATATTTTAGAGAAAACTTGGAACAATTTAACGATATATTCGTAGGTTTTTTTTAAACGATATTTCACCTGCAAAATACTGGATAAAATAGAGGTTTAAATAAAGCTGATAAAAAAGAATAGTCTTTGTGTAACTAACGGTTCGATAAACAAACATTCCTTTGCAATTATTCGAAATATTTTTCGCAACGTTGATCAATGATATCTCTCTATTTATAACATCTCGATCATCCATCGAACCGAGGGAACAAATTTTTCTGCGAAACGAGCTTCAATTAATTTTCAAACCAACCCCCTGTTTCTCTTCGCTTAAATTGCAGCGAGCATCAAGTACCGTCGAATTAACGGCTCGAGTTTATCTTCTGCTTCGCAAAAAGCGAATCGACCTCCGCGGAGAGGCGGATTTTTTATCGCGAACTCCTTCTGTCGTGCAACTGCGTTGCTGTTTAAAGCGTCGTCTTAAATCTTCCAACCAGAAGGATCCACTGTCGCGGGAGTAATTCGCAACAATCTATCGTTTTAATCTAGCAACGTAGAATTACGAGCGGCACGATCTGTTGCACGTCGTTACGCAATCCTCTATGAATTTGCGACACATCACTTTGCATGATATTCCATCTTCGATAAATTTTATTTTATGCTTTGTAACCAACGATTCGTTAGCTCGCGAGAGATAAATATTATTTGATCGTTTGGTAAATTGTATTTCGTATCGACGTTTCTTTAAATTAAGAGATTCATACGAAATTATAGAAACGCTTGATACACGTTAATAACACGAACTTAATTATCGATGCATTTTTTCGCGTTTTCTATTATTCCTCTCTATCTAGGAACTAACATTCCCGCTATTAACTTGTAAGATCTGTGTGATTTAGAATTTGGTCGAATTACTTTCTTATTTTAGTTACAATCGCCGGCAAGCATCTTACAATTTTGCAATTTTTCTATCGAACAGAACCAGGTGAGTTTACCTGTAATTTGTAAGATTCACTCGCAGAAATTTATTCGAATTACTCGCTAGCTTGTTGCTTTGTACGAGGGAAATTGTCATTATCGTTGGCTTTAATCAAATTTTATTCCCAACGTTATCAATAAATATTCTATTGTGCGAGCGAACTTTGGAGTAGACGCGTTAGACGCAGTAGAAGCGTTCTCATATTATATTATTTAGGACATCTTTTCCATTTTATTCGAATTTCTCGATCGCGTTCACCGTTTCCTCACCAGATGCTGTTTCATGTAACCGTTGTAATACGGCGTGTACAACAGTCTCCAAGGAAGGATAACGAGGGTTGCATTCCTATGCGGTCTCCATAAACTTCGTATACTGGCCATTAAATGCTGCTACTCTTAAGTTTCGCAGTGATAATTTAATGACAGTATAATAAATTTACGAGGGGGGAAATATAAAAGACACAGTTGGACATAAATTTTTAATAAGAGCCAAATTAGAGACCGCAAATTGTAAAAATCTCGTTGCAATGAATGTTTCGTAACTTTTACGAATCTTATCGAATCCACTTCAAATTTTACACGTACAATCTCTATATTTGTATCCTATAGTATCTATAATACTATTTTCAAATTTTATGTTTAACATGCATATTTTAATTGTTTAACATTTTGTAATAACGATCGTATTTACATACTTTTGTAAGTCCCTGTATCTTTGAGTAGCGGTTCAAGCGATTCCAATAGCATTATACCATTTGAAAATCATGCGACTGTTTAAAATACGTATTAAATTATACTTGGACACCGAAACGGTGTTGCATAATTACGAAAGAACTATTTTGTACGCGTAGGCGTACGATAGTGATATTGGGTTGGCAACTAAGGGATTGCGGCTTTTGTCAATACCAGCTAATGAGAAAATCCGCAATCACTCAGTTGTCAACCCAATATGATGATAATTTCTAAAGCGCGTAATAGTTAGAGCAACCGTAACTGTAGCAAGAAAAAAAAATATCGGATTGTTTGCCCACACCCGTAACTTCTCACAAATCCACTCTCTATTCTTCTCAAACTTTTTCCATTTCGCATACTGTGAATTAAAGCTGTTATCAAGCAAAGTTGACCACTCCCCGGAGGCGTACAATACGCAAGTTTAACCAGGCATCACGAACACAGTCGAAAAGCAGGATGAAATTACTAGAAAATCCTTTGTACCGAACGAAAGAAGTTAAAGTTACTGTTGCAGTCTCTAGTTTGCCGATAATTTTATTACAATGAAACCGGTAATAAAATAAAACGGAAAAATCACTTAACGGCGAGCGAGCAAACATCACCAACGAAACTGTTGGAAAACAAGCGGCTAAAGAGAAACGGAATTAAATTATCAAGAAGCGAACGTAACTTCGTTACAGCCGGTCGCATTAAGTGTCCACAAAAAAATGGCCGCGTTACGATGAAATAAAAAGCGAAACGTTATTAGCGAAACGTTGCGTCGTAGTGAAAAGGTTCGCCCGCTCGGTTTGCCCTGTAATTCCTCGCCAAGATATTTCGCTGCGTTTTTATTAAACTCGGACACGGTATTTCTGTTTCCATTTGTACGTGTACACATCCTCTGTTTCCCGTCTTCCTATCTTATCCTTTCGTCCACTAAAAACCCTATCGTCCTTCGTTCTTCTCCCTCCCCTATCTTCTTTCTTCACCAAGAAAACTTTTTGCTCTACTTCCCCCCCCCCCCAATCTTTTCGACTTCGTCCGCGTTTCCGCACATTTGTTTCCTTGTATTATACCGGCAACGTATTATACGAATACACGTCGAAAAAGACGCGGTTTCGATGCGAGTTTCCTTGTTTATACGGTTTCGAATTGTCCTAAGAACCCGGCCTGAAATACGTCCACGTCGAGCCATGTACCATTTGATCGATTCCAAGCTCCGTGTAACTGTATCCAACCATTGTCTCGCCTCTTGTATTCATCCCCTTCCTAGCTTCTCAGTTGTCTTTTCTTCTACTCGTCGCAGTTGGATCAATCTTTTCCACCTTCCCCCTTCCACCGACGAATGGGGTTCTGGAGTTTGGCTACCGAGTTAGATTAACCTTTCGAATCTGGGTTCGAACGGACGTTCAATTTTCGTGAAATATTACCACGCCTACGATAAGATTTCTTCTTTTTCGATTTTATTTCGTCGTATCTGGGATTTCATTCGAATCTCCTTGAATTTTCTTCCTTTCGAACTATTAGACGGCGGCTTTCTTTTGTACATCTGTGGGACATTTGACAATTTTGGAGCAGAGACGCACAGAACGCGCACGACGCGCAAAGATGCGCGAAATATCCAAAGCGCAGTACTTGTTGCGATATTTAGCAGATAAAGCACAAATTTCTTTTTCGATTCCACTCGTTAAATAGGAAGCGCCTTGGGTCCAATATTATACACATTATACACGGCTGACATGCCAACATCTACCAAAATACTGACATTCGTGGACGACACACTAATGCAGAAACAGCAGCCACATTACTACAAGAGCATATCGCAAAAATAGAAAAATGGCTACACGATAAACAAATAAAAGTAAACACCAGTAAATGCAACCATATTACATTTACACTAAGAAAACGGGAATCACCAAATATCCAATTGAATGGCACGCACGTAACACAAACAAGGCAGGTTAAATGCCTAGGACTCCACCTAGACACACAACTTACATGGAAGCAACATACTAAATCAATTACAGACAAAATACGGATAAAAAGAAGACAGATGTACTGGTTAACCCCTTAACCTACGATCTACGTTCGAGAATTTTGGGCCGAAAACGTAAACAAGCCTTCGAGCCATTCGCACGACTTGTGTAGTACGATGACCCGTACTATGCCCGTAATATTTACGTTTGGCCCGATCATCGTACTACGCGCTATGCCCGTAGTTGTAGGTTAAGGGGTTAACTAGTCGAAGTTCTAAACTCAGCATAGAAAATAAATTAAAAATGCACAAAACTATAATAAAATCAATTTGGATGCACGAAATACCACTATGGGAGTCGCTACTGGAGTCGCTACAACCGAAGATACCAAGAACAATAGTCAACGCCCCATGGGATGTCAGAAACGAGGATATACGCACAGACTTAAAAATATCAACGGTCAAAGAAGAAATCGGCAGGTACGCAGAAAAATACAAGGAGTTGAAGCGAGCAAAACTCTCATAGAAGGAAGACTAAAAAGAAAACACCCCACTGACCTCACTAAAGAAATAAAATAGTCAAACTCGAAAATGGTATCCTGCTGAGGGTAGCCATCCACGTGTTATTTAGCAATTAAGTTAGAAAAATTTACCAAATGTCCAACTGGACAAATTGTAAAGTACAAATTAAATAATAATAATAAAAAAACTCTTTAAATTATATATTCATACAGATATGGATTTGCAACTCTACCAACAATGTTGAAGGAAATTCATGGTAGACAGATCATTGATCGATCGAACAATTTTTCCAAGCCAAATGAATATCGCATAAACGTTATATCTGGTCTTTTTGGCACGCTATTTTATCATAATTCGCTGTAAGAAGAGAGAAAGAACCAGGGAAAAATAATAGACAAACTGTCTTGGCCAATGACCCGTATGTCGGAAACTCTCTCGATGCTCTGCTTACTTAAATACCGTTATCTGGCTGCCTAAAGTAATTCACAACTATAGTTATCCTGTTTCAAGGAAGCTACCTCCGCTTGGAAAGGAATCTTCTCCGGAATCGACGAAAGAATAGACGAGAAGACAATGGTAAGAACGTATCGACGCAACGATTCTTTAAATACTTTCGCGAAATTCCTCGACTATTTGTGAAAACTTGTTGCGAAAAACGAGCAAGTCGGTTTTTTTTGCACCGAAACGCCACTAACAGGATTAAAAGATTTAACTTATCGTCGACGTCTGGAATTCGTTTTGGGCACGGTGCCGAGGTTCCTCGAAAACTTCGGATTCTTGTTGCCAAATTATGCTTCTTTTAAGGCGGCGACATTAGACTTGTAGCACTGTGCTCGCAGGCATTTTGCTAAATTTTCATTACGATCGTGCACACCTTGGAACGCTGGTCCTTGAAATAAATCAGATTCCTGCAGAGTATAATTTAGCTGTCAAAGGATTCTTTGATTAAATGAGATTAAGAACCACGATCGAAGCGATACAAGAACATTTTTTTATAAGAAGAAAATAAATGGAAGAAATGATAACATCTACACATATATTTACCTAGAGAAATTAAAATCAAATTTCCTCTTGAAACTGTGTTCTTTTTGCTTTGAACAAATATAAACTTTCGCCTATAAAGCCTATAATAAAGTTTCGCCTTGAATATCCGTCCATGCGGATTTTATTCTTTCTTTAAGTTCAACGATATTTTCTATGGATAGGTAACTTCTCCTGATCATAAACTTTTCTTGCTAGAATTTCCCGCAGGTCGTCGATAGGATTCAGATCAGAACTGAATACTGGCCATGGTAATAATTCTATTCCGAAATCTTGAATCCACTTTTTCGTAGTGGCGGCTGTATGAATAGCAGCATTGTCTTCTATTTCAGCAATGAAAGGCAATCATTCGCCATGTAATATCTTCTGGTATCCTATAGCGTTTCATTTACCCTCTGCAAAAGACAATTTCACTTAACGTATCAGAGAACGATCAGTGTTTTCTTGGAAATATTGAAGAGATAACGCGGGAAATGTGTTCTATAATCATTCACAGCGCTGTATATAGCCACAAATTTTAATATCCAAAGTTGCATATTAGAAAATTATATAATATATTAACGTTTAAATTTGCATATTACAGTTGAACTCTATACACGTTTTACTTTACCATTGAAATGAAATATTTCATCCATTGTACTATATTTTTCTTTATGTTTCTCCTCTGATATTGACAGGATCTTATCTTTTATTATAGATACAGTGTTATGAATTATTAGAACTATAACATGTACAAGTCAAATAAAAATTATTGTGATTTGCGATAGCTAGCGGTATAATTAGTACGAAATGCGCGTAGTAGAAGGGCATATTTAAAATATGATGGTATATTTATAAAAGGAAAAGAATATAAACGAGGTAGATGTTGCGTGTGCTAACATCACAGCTCGACTATCCACCGACGATCCGCGTCGCAACTGATAACCGTCTCTCACGTATTTAACATTTCCACTCGATGAATATCTTTTGAAAACATAACGCGATCAAACAATCTATTTGCATACACATATCTACATCTTTGTAATATTATTCTAAAAGAACAAACTGTGAATTTTTTCCTCCGGTAAGACTTTTACGATCAAATCGATTAATTCTTCTTCTTTTTTTTTTACACTTAATGCCTATTTCTACCGCTCTATATTTCTCACAAATAATAATAATAATAAGATACTGTGTATCTATAAGTTTAGATCTTTTACGTGACTTTCGATTTCTTTGCCAGAATAATTTTTTTTTACACTTAATGCCTATTTCTACCGCTCTATATTTCTCACAAATAATAATAATAATAATATACTGTGTATCTATAAGTTTAGATCTTTTACGTGACTTTCGGTTTCTTTATCAGAATAATTGCAGCCTGGTTATCACAATAAATCGGCGTTGGTAAATTTCGAACGCAATCCAGCTTCGTAAGAATTCCTTTTAAGCATATTACTTACCAGCTGGCTGCTGAAGCCAGCAAAACTCTCATAGAAAGAAGACTAAAAAGGAAACACCCCACTGACCTTGCTAAAGAAATAAAATAGTCAAACTCGAAGATGGTATCCTTCAGTCCAGCTAGATAAATTGTAAAGTACAAATTAAATATTAAAAAGAAAACCATATTATTTCTTCGTTGCTGAGGTAGCAACAGTCGATTGTTTAGGTGATAACGACGCCACGGGACTGCCACTCAAGTGACAAATCCAACCAGCGGTGCTCTTTCTGGTATCTAAGTCCCTCGTTCAATCAGAGTCGCAATATGCAGTCTAAATTGAATCCTTTGACGCTTGATAACACGCTACACCATAATTCGCAGTTGCCTCAAATATTTAAACACGCGTCTAACTGGATCCCAGCGATTTACATTTGCTTTTTCCGCGAACTCACTTAAAACAGTTAAAATAAACGTCAGATCGGGTCCCGTAGACGCCATTAAGAAATACGAGTACACCGATAATTTGCCTGTGTGTAAATGATTCCAGCCGTACGCCGCTAGATTCAACGTTCTCTTCGTTTATTTCAGCTTTGCAATCTTAACATTAACGTCTGCGACCGCTGTAACCGAGAAACAGTCTGCACGATTAAATTTCGCCAGCATCCTCTCTGTATAAGCTTTTTGAAACACTTTCACAGTTCGAAATTCTCCATTTCTCCGTATTTACATTCCAACGAAATATTCAGCGCCAGAATATTTCACTTTAACGACATGTTGGGTCGGCAACTAAGTGATTGCGGATTTTGTCATTAGGTGGTTATGACAAAATCCGCAATCACTTAGTTGCCAACCCAATACATCGCTATGTACACGATTGAAGCAATACATAAGTAATACACGGATCCGAAGTTAAGTAATACATATATGCGTCAGCCATACATCGAGCCAGACTGTACTCACACATAAATTCACAGAATCTTTTATCTCATCGACAGACAGACAGACAAGACACGATGATCTAACCCGAGATCGGCTGGTTCTTCCGTAAGATCCATCATACAGGAATGTGGTTCTGGCGTCGAATTGCATCTGCAGGTTCTTCACAGCAGCGACCGATAGCACAAATTTAACAGTATCGTATTTCACGACCGGAAACAATGTTCCTTTCTAATTAAAACCATCCTTTTGTGTATAATCTCCTAGGACCAGTCTCACCTCGTATTTGCAAATTGTGCCATCCGACTCCTATGGTATTATATAGTTTCTTTTGAAAATCCAGCAATTAGAAATAAGGTTGATATCGCTTGGTCTAGAAATCAGAAGCCACGCTTTGTTTTCTTCAGAGAACTCAAGCTCTTCGTTTGTCCCTTTCACCCAGTTACACGAATCTTCCGTTTCCAGCGCTTCTCCAACAGCTTGTGGCTCGCAAGCAGCAAGGAATGTTTCTACCATTTCGAAGCGAGCTTCTGTCGACCCCCGAGCACTTTCCACGCAACAGATAGACATCTCTTTGAGTCGGCTGCCGAGGATGTTTGTTCTTATTCCATGGCTACGATGACCCATCCCCGTCGATTTCATTGTCCTTCTTCTGAGCGCTTGTTTCGTCATTGTCAATCAAACTCGACTATTCCCACAGGCTCAGAGTTCGATTTTCCATTGGAAGTTATATCAGATGTATCGCTTTAATTGAAAATTATATGCAAATAAAGTTTGCTCATCGATCGTAACAAGTTTATAGACTGGCAACTGACAAGCAGCAACGGTAGCGCGACGATCAATCGATATTGGCATAAACTAGCGATGCGTAGAGGAAAAGGCAGCTTGCTGGGCTTTTGCGAAGTCTCGGAAAAATTGCTCACCAGGCAATCCCGTGCTAGCTCGAGCTAAATGGGCCTTCGGGGCACTTGAACTTGGCTTCGGTGGAGACGGTTCCATATATTTCATCAGAATCGATTTTTCAAGTGGCTGGTCCAGATTAGCTTGCCAATGGAAACAGTTCCATATAAATACATCGAAGCAAATGCCCTTGGATTGGATTAGCTTGCCAGTGAATCTCCAGCTTAAATCTTCTTATGCTGTGTCCACCCGCTTCTACATCGGTATAAAGCTGCTTCAGATACTTAAGGACATCGAGTTTTCTCCTTTAAGAAATAAACATAGCTGTACCCCGAGTAGCTGTCCTTCGATAAAAAAGAAAATAATACGATCCCTGGATCGAAGGCTGGCTCCATTTTCCACACGGATTCGCGTGACATTTTTCTAGATATTTTGCTCTGGTAAATACTCCTTCCGGAAACGGTGTTCGATGCTCAGCGTAAACACACCCTTCGCGATAGATGTTACCATTTATTACGTTATCCATCTTTAAATCTACGATATCTAATCTGTAAAAAGTCTACATGTCCTAGTCTTCCATGTCGTTGTTCTGGAATTACACTCGTCAGCACATTTGCTTCTGTCACGAACATCGACCTGAAATCTAATTTATACCGTCTGTTATCAAGTTTACTTCCCTTAACTATCAATATGTTGTTCTTAAGAAAAATAAAAAAAAAAGAGATACTCGGTTTGTCCACTATTTTTGAAGATAACCCAGGTGCCTTTCTCGGAAGCACATACAATCGAGTAATAAATTTGTATTCATTTCGACCCGTATAATACGCTACAGATTGTATGACTCGTGTGGGTTCCATCAGCATTTTGCACTTCGACGTGAATGTCGCCTCTTCCTTTAACGCTCAGCATATAACCGCTACCCACGCGAAGCGTATATTCTTTTTGCACCTATCCTTTCATATTTGATTGAACCGCTTCTTCCTGAAGCACATGTGTTCCGTAGCATCGTAACACCGGAATGGACAAACCACAAGTCTTCGTTTTTCGTGCCTGTTAACTGATCCGCGTTAAACAATTCAGCGAAGGCAAAAGGTTTTGTATCTCTGTTTCCATCTCCGCTCTTTCCAACGATCGAGGATTCGCTGTTTTCACGCGTTTCTTTCAACGCTTTCGAGAATCGTTCTTGCCTCTCCAGAATTGCAACACTTCGGTCCCGAATTTTTGACAACTATCCAAGGTGATTTCGGTGTAGGATGCCAAACGTGTAGGGTGCCAAAGAAATACTCGCCAGTGTTCAACAGTATGTTTATTAACTTTACCGACCGATAGCCTATTAATTGTCATTTTGTCGCCGACAATCTTTCTCATTATTTGAGCAATAATTTATTGTTTAATACCAAGGTACTTTGCTCAGTTGCGTCAGTTGCGTTGCCTTGCAAGCTCCCACAATTTTATACCAATTTGAAAAACTTACCGTTCGCGATGAACGGAAAGAATGGTATTGGAGAGTCAAAACCGAAACAGAGCTGCCGATCTGACGTGCGTATGCTGTTGAATCGCTAGCGGTCGGTAAAGTGTTAACGATCCTCGCTTTCGACTCTTTACGTACAACTCTCGATTCTAACTGACGATTTTCACTTCTCTGTTTTCTTGATCCCATCCGTTTCTTTTTGTCGCCCCTCAATATCCCCACTATACACGCGTTCGTTAGGCGTCCGCGACCGTTGCCACGTACGCCTTCTTCCAAATAATCGGCGGAAGGACCGTAGGGATATCGATGGCTCATTAGGCCTGTCGGTCTTACGCTTCGATGATATACTTTGATATACTTTGATATACGAAAGTTTTGTTGTTGCGTGCCGCTTCACATCGAATATTTCCCAAAATTTGTATCCTTGCGGTAAGGCATCGCGCGTTAAACTACCGCAACTTGAAACCCACTCGATGAACGAAGCTCCATGCAAGAAAAACTCGCTCAATACCTTCCGTCTCGTTCTTTCGTCATTGAATCGTTCCGCGTCGAGTCGTATCAACAGTTGAGCGAGACCACAACGTAATACGCGGCTGACAGTTAGTTGGCTGGGTTCTTATTGCACATAGAAAGACGTAGGAAATCTTCGAACGACATAAATACGTGGAGCGAGCTACATTAACAACCAGACGAACCTTTTAACGAACTCGGCGAACGAGAAAATTCTCTAATGGTTTTTCGGAGTTCGTCGGTAGCTCTTAACGACCAAGCAATTTTTCAAACCTCGCGACATTCGAATTGACGTTGGAAATTGGGCAGAGTGCAAACAAATTTCGGAACTGGAAAGATTAGGCGAGTAATTGCAACACGCGGATGAGTATTCTCGCTCTCTCTCTCTCTTTTTTTTCTTTTACTAGAAACTCGAGGACAAACCGAGGCAAAAGAGAAGTAGAGCAAAACCTGGTCCAAAAACGTGTCCGCGACGGTAGAAAATCGACTGCAAGCAGAAACGGAGGTCGTAATTGCGAGAAATAACGAAGCGAAGGCTAAGATTCTCGTTTCGAGTGGAGGCTAGCACGGTGTATAAAGTTAAGGATGACAAGTAGAACAATGTTTCGAGAGGGTCTACACTTGATGCACGTACTTTACCGAACAAGTAGGGCGAAATACGGGCCGGTCGTTCGCTGTGCTCCGGTATGGGGCGAACTATCTAAAAACTCTTTATATTGTTGCGCGGCAAACTTTTTCGCAACGCCATCGCTGGTCGACAACTTTCTTGACCATACTACAACGATGTTTAAACAGATGACGTTAAATACATGGACCGGTCGAATAAGATGTACGGCCATAAGGTAGATAACTCGTTATGTAAAAATAAAAAGAAATTATAGAGTACACTTTCTTGGTGCGTGGCTTAGTTGGCGAGAAAATTGAGTTTGAAAATTTGTCAGGTATGCCTGAACTTGGTTAATTATCGACTGTCGGTACGAGTAAATAATTACAATGTTATTTTATATCAAACTACATTATTCTGAGGAAAATTGTGTTCCAGTAAATATCATTTTTAAACGTCAGGATTATTCTATCGCTTTATACAGCAGCGAGTCTACTACCTCTTTCTATACTAAAAAGAAAAGAATTTTTTCACTAAAAAAATTATTCCTTATCTCTGTTCTTTCGCTTATATCGCTTAGCAATAAAATTCGACAATAATTATCAGGATATGTCCATAAACCGAGCCCCATCTCTGTCTACCACTTTGTGGCACAAAAGCTCCGCCTGGCCACTACAGAAACTGCAACCTTTCCAACAACCACTACCATACTTTACCTTCTACATCACAAACAAGAGGATAAAAGAAACGAACCGATGATACTCGTAGGTCGACGTATCACAACCAGGAATTAACCATTCGACTTAACCAAGGAATAATATGTAATTCTATTCGCTATGTACGTAAAAACACCGAGGAAATGCTACGTGGTGGCTAGTAAAAAGGTCTGAAAAAAAGGAAGGGATAAAACAGAAAAAGAGGGAAAGAGAGCAGCAAGAAAAACAAGGGGGAGGAAAAAAGTAGAAAAAGAGGAGAGAACGGGAGAAGAGAAAAGTTAGACACCGCGTGACGCGGGTTAAAAGCGAGACATGCGGTCATCCTGGCTTAATTACGTATGCGAGCAACGCTAGTATCGTATGTGACAGGTAGCCTGACGGGACCTCGGCCAGCGGTCAGGGTCATAAAAGGAAAGATTCTAATTGAATTCGTGCTTTGTGTTTGCTGTCTCGGTGTAGCAAGTATTTTAAGTGAAAGAAATATTTTCGCGGCAGCTGCTACCACGGCCTCGCCTCCTCCTTCCTCTCGTTTCCTCTTCTTCCTTCTCCTCTACGACGCTGCTGAAACGACGTAATTACGTCGCGGTGTTTTCAAGAGAGAGCCGGTTAGAAAAATTTAACGCAATTTTTTACGCCAATGAAATCGCCTTCGACGGCCATTTAATGACTCTGAACGTGAACTAGGGTGAAGCGATATTTTTGAATTATCTTCTTCGTTAAGGCTAGGATATTGTGTATTTTTGAAATTTATTTTTCATTTCAGTTAACGTTCGATGGGTTATTGTTCTTACTATATACGGTGGCTCAAAAAATATTTCCACATCATTGCGCTTATTACGGCAATCGCGTGCTAATTAATTAGGTCCGAGTATATCGAATTTCGTATCATTTGGTAATACTTTCATGTACAGTTACGACAATTTGATATGAAATGATTATTTTCGGGAGAAAATTATAGCGTTGCAATTTTTGTTTGATAATCAGGTATTATGAAGAATTGTACTTTTCAAGTAATGCGTTGTTACGGCCGCCACGGACCAGATTCTAGCAATGATCTTTTTATTGCGAAGTTTGTCTGGTTCATGCCACGAGAGAACAATTTGGGTAAGGTTGAATAATGAACACCCCACGAGAGAACAATAAAGTTGAGAATCGATGGTGACCACACAATGTTTTATACGAATCTTCTCAGTTTTCTTGTTCAATAACAAATGTACTTTCTATTTTATTTATTCCCGTATATATTAGGTTGTTCCAAAAGTTTCTCTTGTTTTACAAGCAAATAATAGATGGACAATATCTTTTCTTTTATTTTTTTCATATATATTCTTTTCCTTTCGATACGTTAACTTTATTATTTCGTTCTATTGTAACAATCATACATAATTCGATAAAACAATATAGAAAATGTTGCGCATCTATTGTATCCTTTAAGACGAGAGAATTTTTTGGGACAACCTAATATACATTTACTCCATAAAATAATCTCATAAAAGAACTCGAACGATACTCTAAACCTTTTATGTTTTTTTTTATTTCTTTTTATTTTTTATTTATTTGAAAGTAGCTTATAATTAATTCTCATTGAGAATTGTATTAATTAATCTGGCGTGGTACTATGACGTGAATAATAAACGATTATCGTATGTTTGGTTCTAGTTGAATCTAATGCTTAAATCTAGAGGGTAGTTTTATGTATTTATTGTATAAAATATTTTGACGTCTCACGAGTACTCTAATAAACTTCGATTATCGCGATCCCGTTGGTAAAATTCGAAATGGATGAAATTTCATAAAAAAATTCTACGACAAGTATTGGAATAATTTTCCGACCCACTGTATATCCCATATTCTCCTTTTTCGCCACATTGTACACCACTCGCTACGAAAAGTATCGCGATTTCTTTGTCCCGATACGCTGGCAAAGGAAATTTTTCATTCTCGAGAAAAGGCGCGTATAGGATCCCGAAAGAAAAGCTGAAAGTCCGACCGTGTGTATGAAAGTTGCCTCGAAACAGCCACAAAACAGGAATATGATCTTCACCGTGGGTCTCTTCTCGGCTCGCTGATCGACACGAAACTCGAATACGGAGCTCAAACCGAGCGACTTCCGACGTAGCGGAGCGCGCGCGACCAGAATATCGAAAGTGTGTCGCTCGAGTGACGCGCGTTTCGTATCGAAAGCTGCGGAAACGCGATTGTGTTTCGAGATTCCCGCGACCAATCGAATTCTTCGCGTAAAACGCACGTAAAACCGAAATCGTCTGTGAAAATAGGGTCACCACTTAGGAGATTAGAGTCTACGTATCTAAAGCCGTGCCTGTCCTTTATGGGATTCATCAGCCGTCTGTTTTCGTCCGTCTCATAAAATTAATCCCATAACAAGTTGTATCTAATCCTTGGACAGTGTAATAAAATGATTACGAGTTTCCTACGAACGATATAGAAAATGATTGATCATCTTTGTATGCTTCTGAGTTTCTGGTACCAGATTCGGCGAATACTCGGCGAATATTATCGAAATATAAAAATTCGATGGCTGTAACAGATTTAAAGTTAAACGATACGAGTGGAGTTTCTTGTCTCGTTCGTCATGGAAGAGACAAATATAAAGTGGTGATGTGAAAAATATAATAAGCGAATTTACACATGGTTTGTATAACACTGCCGATCAGATATGGAAACTAGAAATAAATGAAACTATTCATAAAATTTTCCGCGTACGAATTTTAGGAAATTCTGCTCTCAATATGGCGAAAACGTACGATGTAAAACATTATACACGATAGAATTCATGGAATGAGACGCAAAGGTAACAAATAAATTGTTCGTTCCGGTGAACAGTTGAAATTTTGATACCAACCGTGCTTTTACCAGACGCGGGCGAAATCGGTTGATGAAATATTCGAGCTTCCGCCTGACCATTTAACTCTATGCCCCCTACCTAACTTAAAACACCGCGCCGCTGCGAAAGTGTTTATTCGTTTTTTAAGCCGTACCGACCATTCTTTAAGAGCACAACCGTACTCACTGCCGTAAATTCTCTTTCTACGAGTTCACTGACGTTTTTACTGCGAGGAAGTTAAGTTTGCGTCTTCACCCATCTTATTCTTTATGGAAAGTTATTTGCGTGACTCGCTTACTGAACGCAGCTCGAATAGATGACTCGATCGAGTATAGTTTCTTCTACGCCATCCTTGACTCTTTAATATTCAATTCATATACTTTTCCTCTATCGATAAAATATCGGGCGAATATAATATTTAATTGCATAGAGCCAACGATGTAACATTTTTAATTCGGAATTTTCAGAGAGAAAGAAAGGCGCCAATTATCCTTTGATATGGTGTAGAATCGACGGTGGAAAAATCAAACGTTATGGCGTGTTCTTTGTATTTTCTCTCTTTTACGAGACTGTATAATTTACGCACGTATAAATATTTTATTGCTCAGACGCAAAAAAAAAATTATTTATATGAAAGTTAGAAAATGGAAATTTCTCTGTTTTTACGTCTTTTACCCCGCCGTGATAAAAAAATTTGGAATTATTTTCTCGATCGAATCTGTATTGAATATTCTACACGTTTTTATTAATGTTAAGAATATTATTAGGAATTTCCTGTAGTTTCGTAGATTTTTTCACGGAAGAATTTCCTAACACAAAATTCCAAGCTAACTTTTAATTTCTTGAATTTCATGGAACACGTAGCATAGTTGAAATAACTCTCCATTGAGGTTTCGAATGCTCCATGGGAAGAAGAAGATAATATTACATTTTGCAACCATAAATTTTATTAAAATTACCGGAGCTATTCTTTATAATGGAGTTCTTCCGCTTGACTAACGTTAGAGAAAATTTATTATTATAACCATTATACTTTCCTCGAATAAAACGTATTTCTCTCATTATTGGAAGAACAAAAAGTAGTACACCGTATAGAATTTTAATGAAATTTTAAACAGAAGATAATCGATATTTTTTCAAGTAGAGATTCTTTAGAACATTCCTATATTCGTGAAAAGAAAGGAAAAGCGGAGAGAAATACCGAGTTCAATTCTGAGGAAATCTTGAGACGAGAAAATATCAAGGAGAGGAATAATAATTGTCAGGATATTTTTCTCAGCGAACAAAAATGTGCGTAGGATATTATTAATCTGTAAAAAGAAATGTCAGAATACTTTGACAACACTTTTGTTCCTAATACCGACAAAAGTTCAATGAATTGACATTGATAAATTTTAATTCTGGTTCGTGCAATCGCTCGAGTTATTTCCGACGTAGTCTATGTCACTCAAAGAATATTTTATGTTCATGAAAAATACGAAAGAATCATTAACTACGTGCTATTTTTATATTTTTCATGAACTTAAGCTTTTCACGGATACAAGAAACACGATTGTGACAAACAATTTTCTCAACGTTATGAATAACTTTACTAAAGAAAAAGATTTTCAACGGTTTAAGAAACAATTTAATATGCAAATAGCGACTAAGTTTTTCTTATGACACTCGAAGCTTCGTTTGCTAAAAATCGGTACAACGTAAAAGTTCAAGAACCGCGATAGTATCGCGTGTATCGATTAATACGAGAGAAATCATTTTCTAATTTTCCTGGCAACAGAGATTATAAGATCGTTCGTTATAAGCGATCAGAGAGTTTCGGGAAGCCAGAGACGAATTGCAGCTGGACCGATTGAGTGACAAACAGTGCTGCGAGCGATTTGAAAGCTGAATGATCATACATATGAAATTCGTAGAATTATGCATTCGATGTTCGTCCTTGATTCGAACCTATTCCACGATCGTCGTGTCCAGATTTTAATGATAGAACCAGGCCCCAAAGGTTCATCGATCGCTGTGGCTAATCTACCATTCATTACGTCATACGCTGACAGAGAATTAATTGTTCGATGTTCATCAAGTAATTTCTATCGCCGCTTTGTAGCCAGCCAAGAGGCGGCTGATAAGAACCGATAAGGATGAACGAGCTAATTGTAAATCACATCGATTATATTATATTATGAAACACAAATGGAAATGAGAAGAGAATATACCGTTTTATTGCGAAAAGAAAATTAATGGGTAGTAACGTTATCGTCATTAGAACGACCATAATTAATCGTTGTAAAGTTCACGGAATAGTTTACGAAATAGTTATAAATTAGTTTTTAATTGGTTGTTTACAGTTGCATCGACCATTACAATGGGTTAGTAGCGATTCGATTGAAATCTTTAAATTATATCTTTCGTGAAAGAGAAATTAATATCGATATAACAAACAGAGATTATAAATTTCTTTCAGCTTTTTTGCCTTTCTTCTTGAAAAAAACATTAAAGCAAACTTTTAACCTTAGAACGTTATTTTATATGTTAAGTCTTCTGATTTCCCGATATTTACGATATTGCATAGGATATGGGGAATTCGTGTAACCTAAATACGAGGAAAATGTAAAAGGGGACAAACAGGGTATCCGTAATGTTCTGCCCGTAATAAAGTAGGCCTGGGTTCAAGTCTGGAAAACAGTTTTCGTTGCTCCATAATTTTCTTCCTCCTAACTCCAACGCTACATATATTTTAAGGGAGAAAAATTGCAAGATTTCATATTTGAAATATTAGAAATCATATTTTTAATACGGCTGCATAGCTCAACTATACAAACCTGTATCAATCGACATAAATTTCTTCAGAAGATCGACATTTTTTTATAGTAACAACAATTACGCGCATAAAATTAAATACACTCAAGTATCATCTATCTCTACGATAAACGTCACTAATTCCAGTTAAATATTATCTGATTTAATTCCACCTCAACCTCGCATCTGTTTTTATCTTCCAACCACAATTAGCACCCGTTGCATCAAAAAAGGACTGAAACATCGACCGGGAATACCTTCGTGAACGTAAACCAAAGCCTGACAGGTTGCACGTGGAAAAATTTCAAGCGTGCCATTCTCGTGCACACGTTCACGAATGCTTACGAGCGCGTCGTTGGTTAATTGGATCAATGCTGGACTGACAAATCGATCGAAGGACGCACATTCATCCTCGTTTAACAGGACAAGACGATTCCACGTACTGAAATAAAGACTGTCGTGCCACATTGTCCGGCCAACAATTATTGCGAAAGTGAATTTAAAAAAAAATAATGCTAGTTACAAGTAACATTAGCTACAAGTATATTGCGAATTTTTATGCATTTGCGGGAAATTTAAGGAGTGTAAAAATGCACATAGCATGTATTAGGTTGTCCGAAAAGTGTCTTTCTTTTACGGACACGTCTTTTACAGCAACGGATCTATATATAAACATGAAACCTAATCTGTCGAACGTTGTGATCTTTATTTTGATAGAACAAAATGGACCATACGTAACTCGATAAAATTTCCTTATAAAACGAAAGAAACTTTTCGGACGATCTAATATATTCGTATACAGTGGCTGACAGTAGTATTATAGAATCGAGACTGACTCATCAAAAGTGAAGGACTTAGTTCCATATGTTTATTTATTGCAAAAGGATAGTCGCAAATTGGAAGAAATTTTGAAAAGTAGTACTTAGAAAATCATTCGTTCCCTTTCGCAACTTTTTGTAACCAAAAGTAGTAGCCAAAAAAAAAAAAAAAAAAACAAAACATATACGTACAGATCAGAAACAACATAGATATGTCGACAAATATGCAGAAATATGTAAAATGTGCAAAGCAGGGTGTTTATTGTGATATTTAGCGGATGAAATAAATTTCCATTTATATGGCATTTCTCTAGTTATGTTCATGAATACATAAAAGTTGTAAGTAAGAGTAGTAAGTAAAAATCTAGTTGTAAATAAGTAACAAGGACCTAGATTTAACGATATTATAGCTGAGTGGTTGCGTTCGCAACACTTATCGTTCACTTACGATAACTTTCTATGTAACACGATTTTTTTGATCAAATAACACGATGTGATTTTGTAAAAACTTTGGGCAACGAACGCATAAAAAAAGAAAGAGACCACACGATTTGAATGCGATACGTCGCGATGAGAGAAAGACGAAAGTTTGCACGAGCCGACAAGAACAAGTCGTTTTCGCGGAACGACGAGCACGCAGTAAAATGCTGGCGGTTTTAAGCGGTCGCTTTACTCCCAACCAACTCGTAAACTCGCGATTGTGCATCCTTTACGGCTAGTCCTGCGTTACTTGTTGCGACGGAATTAATAACGCGGCTGAAAATTGTGCCTGGAACGCGCATCTTTTTTTCATGTTTGTATTTCCGCTGTAAAACGGAGAGAACAAGTGGTTCTCCTCTACTTTGGTTGAAAAATTGGGTGGATGCTTCCGATAGTAGAACGCAATGGAATTTTTTTTTTTTTCGAGGAATCGAGAGTCAACAAAGCGAAAGATGAAAAGCTGTGTAATTGCAGAGAAAGTTACGTTTGATGTTTATTGATTTCATTAAACAGCTTGCACTTGGTAAATCAGATAACGAGTCAGAGATGTGTAACAAAATATGGACTTTGTTCTCGTCAGAATTATATTAAACCCGTGTACGATTCACACGTTCGCTGCGACACAAATGTTCAACAGACAATTTCTATAAAACGTCTGTTTGTATATCGTAAAGCTTTGCGTGTGCGTTTAAGATGAATAATTTAATACAGTTTCTTGCAATTTCGTGCTTTCCGGTTCGTATTCTCCGCTCAAGTCCACACAACGTAGCGTAAACTCGCGTTATCCACTTTCTAACGCGTTGATGAATATCATTGTCGTCTGATACTACTTCTATAAAAAATGAATTAACTGCGAAAGATTGTAAAAAACCACGTTGTATCGAACGCGTTAGTACAGTTCAGAAAATCTTCTTCGAATTCAAATTCCTTTATCCCGCTCTTAGACAAACACGGCAATATCGCAGAAGCAGGCAATGAACGTACGATGAAGCTCGGAATATCATCAACTCGCAGCTGGTGCTCGGAATATCTTCCGTTGCAGTAGTTTTAAAAGGCGTCTAAAATACGCCTGCCGAATTCAATGCAATCCTTGGCGAGGTCAGAAAAATCCGGGATACGATCAATAATTCGAACGATAAAGATTCGTCGACAGAGTCGATTGGAAAGTTACAAGAGACACCGTTGAATGGCTGTCAGCAGATACGATCAGTCATTCGGCCAGGATGCAAGCGGTACCGGCACGTGTAGCTTAAGGGGTGCGACGCCATTGTTCGCTAATAGCTGCAAGTAAGGTTGTCCGACATCGAAAATTCATTAGCGATGCTTGACAGCGGCCTTGATACTGATATATCTTGCTTAATACCCGTGACAGATTCCATTGTTGGTAGCGGAAGTCTTACATGCAAACGTGGCCATGCGTGCGTGACACGAGCCGCGGATTCCTTTCCAAGGGGATTGCTTTCCGTCCAACGAAATTGTCGCGATTCAATTTTCCCACTGATTCGATCGAGTCGAGCGGGACACGTTTCTAGAATTCGGAAGAATCGACTCGAAGAATTGTCACTGGGAAACGGCATGAGCGACAAGATCCGAAATAAAGAAATTTTTCAACAATTTCTCTCGAAGTGACGCGTCTCGTATTGTTTGTTCCTTATCAAACTACGCATCTTCGTACGTTTATTGAAAACGCGAAAACATACAAAATACGTACAATATACGAAATTGTACAAGATCCGAAATAAAGAAATTTTTTAACAATTTCTCGCAAAGTGACGCGTCTCGTATTGTTTGTTCGTTATCAAACTACGCATCTTCGTGCGTCTACCGAGGATGCAAAGATATACAGAATACGTACAATATACGAAATTGTAGAGAACACGCAAAATAGGATACTCGTTTTTAACGAGGTAAACGAATGAAACGCTTATAAAAATGTAAATTTGCATAAAACTTCGCAGTCTATTTATTACAGCGAATTACTGTCTTGTACGATGATTCTTGGAATAGTTGAATTTCTATATTTGATAGATAATTTTCGTATCGAAGTTTCGGAGAAGACTATCGGACGAAAGAGTATCTCTGTCCTTTCTTTATTTGCTACAAGTATAATTTTGAAGTATCCTGAAAGGAGCAAAGTGCTATTGAAAATATTTATAAACTCCCGTATTTTACATAATTTTTACGTGAAGAGAAGCGGTATATGAAATATCGAAATTTACAGAAGAACGTAAGAAACGAACAAGATATGGCAAATGGAGTGAAAACACGGAGTAAAGAATAGGATAAGAACGGAGCTCAAGGGGAAGTGGATTGTATGTAGTCAGACGTATATTGAAGTCGATATTACTGTGCCGTTGCGTCCATACTCTATTTCCAATCTTATTTCGACCGCGTACCAACATTCCGAAAAAACCAACCATAACAGAATCTACGCAAATATCTTTTTCATAAAACAAACAATCGTTTAAATGAATAAAATCCAAATTTTACTGAATATTACTATAAAATATTAAATATCGACAGGAAAGACGTCTTACAAATTCTACAGTCGATTGGAATTTCATTTCTCATTTATATCGTACGAACGCTACGAATTATTCATTAACGAACGCACAAGATACGTTCTAATAAGAGAAGAAAAAATTGGGAAGAAAGAAAGAATGATTAGGAACTCAACGTTTGCATGAAATCCATTGATTGCCAAGCAGTCTTTGACTGTCGCAATTTGCATTTTCCATGGGTACACCCGGTGTAACTGGAAATTGAACAAAAATAGAGTTGCTACCGTTCGCCTGCGGACCCTTCAATTAGCAATCGAATCGCGCTATTGAAGTCGCTGATTAATCAGCGAGAAGTTTCATTAAAATCACCGCGGTACGTTTCCCGGTAACCCAGAATACGAACTCGTCGATTACTAAATTTCGCTGCGCGCACCATTCCCTCGTTCCCGTTCTATTTCGACCGGACATGGTTCGATCCCATCACGACTTTGGATCCAGGGGAATCGATTTCTCGTGAAAACCAGTGTCAAGTTCAGGGCGCACGACCGCCATTGCTCTTTCGAATTAAATCTGATAATTCGCTGATTTAGACATCCCCATGTAACGTGAAAAACAAGACGACCAACTGTGGATGAATCGGATAGAAACAAATAGACTACGCTTACTTTTTACACCGATGGCTTAAATTTTTACTAAATAGCAGAGTTTCTGGTTTCTGAAAGTTAGTTGATTGTTCTTTATTCTGGAATGTTTGGTATTCGTTGTTCGTAACAAGCGAAATTCGTGAAAAGTGTAGCAATAGTTTCATATTATTGAAGTATATAGTCTTATTTTATTAAAGCACAGAGACAAGTATAAGATTACGTTTGGAATAAATGAAAAAATGATTAGAATATTTCTCAAAAGCAAAACTCGCGATTATACGAAAGTATTATACAATACAACTTTGCGATTATCGACTGCCATTCCTAGAAGAGGAAACATTCATGAAACTTGTCGACGCTTTGTTTTATTATTTTTTCCACGTCCGCGTGATTCTTATTTCATATGATAAAATCACAAATTTGAAGACCGTGTACCGGCACGCTTGATTAAAGCGAAGCTATCAGAATGGGAAAATAAAGGGATTAATTTTCAATCAGACAGACTCGAAATCTACTTCAAATTCTACATGTACATGAAATTGGCGTGCCATCTGTATTATTGCTGTTACGTATAGCTCCTTTAACTATCATAAAACTGTACACTTACGGAATAGAACAGCGTTAGAGGATTATTTCAATGTTTTCACTGGTGTCCGACTGCTCGTTGACTTGTACTACTAGATTTATCACAACTCACAACGTTTATCGTTTTATTTCACCGATGTATCGATCCAAATCCTAATCGTAACCATCACATTCTCATCCTTAGTATCTTCCAACAATATGTTTTATTTACATAAAGAATAATTAAAAAGATAAATAGAAAAAGTTACTTAAGAACAAAGAACATATAAGTACACGAATTGATATAATTTTGAATCTCACTCAGACTATCGCTCGAAACTTTTTAAAAGGGCGATAAATACCAACGAAATTTCTATCGAATGAAATCTGTTTTATTATTCGCGTGTAATTTCGCTATAGCCAAAGCACAGTCCCGAAGGAAACGCTCGAGAGAACTGGCGAAATGAATCTTCTGGTCGTTGTGTACGCACCTGAATCTATAGTTCCCGTCTAGTTCGTGTCCAAGTTTCATTTCGTCAACAATTTGCCGGCGGATCTCCGGTCCTCGTTTCCCATAAAACACGAAAACAGTCGAAACCCAAATTTACCGAACGTGACTATTTCAAGGAACACGACAGCCACCGCATCGGACAAAACTTAATTGCACCTACTTGTTTACGTAACAGTTACACATAACACTTCGAAAACGATTTCACGGAATCGAATAACAGCATACCGTGTGTACGTGTACGCGAACCAGCTCACATGCAGCTGTCGATCTATTTTCAGGGAATAGGTACATCCTCTGTTTCGACGTGACTACATGTCTTTTCCGCCTCTCCATAAATAAACCCACCAATTTTTCACAAAAATTCCGAGATATACTCTACGCTCTGTTTATTTTCATTCGTGTCCATTTTGTTCTGTTTTCATGATTTATGATTTATCTTTGTCAGGCATCCAGCCACTAAGGATCAAACAGCGAAATATAAAATTACGTAAGTTCCTAACGTTATTAGAAAACTCGAATGGCCTATATATTGTTTCGTTGAGCTATAAAAATATACTGGAAAATAAAATTGTACAATTAAGATTCCCGTAATTATTAGATAGATATTATTTTATCAGCAATTATTTTTTCACCTATATAACTCCTCTATGGCGATCTATAGTCGATACACGGGCATTTAAACGATAAGAAACTGAGAAGGAAACACGCGGAAAACTTTGCAATGGAGAATAACCGCAAGAATACTACAGCTACTAGTTTCACTTATTAACACTTACAACCAGCTTTCTCCAACTGTTAGATACTATTCCAACGGAATACCAGTCGTTATTCTACCAAACGAGCTACTTTTAACGCGAAGCTTGGTATTATAATAAAACCGAGTTACACATCTCGCGTAAAGTTTCTCTATGTTTGTAACCGCTGGCCATAGATAACCGTGAATGTTCTTCCGTAATCTGACTATTAAACAAATAAAAAATCTCACTTTATATCGTTTTATCTATTCAGTTTTGCTCGTGCAAGAGAGACAGCAGATAATGTGATAATTTTACATTTGGACTTTTTCAATTGTGTCAGGTGTTCTGTATTCCGCCTTGGAGGATCTGTTAGGTATGCAGGACAGAATCGTACCAAGGGATTCTAATTAATCAACCCGCTAATCCAAGGATCCGGCATGGCTGTGTGCATGCCTGTTCAACGGTATTGAACACGTCGTTATGATACGTCAATCCGTTATTGAACAGATGGTACTGTCGAAAAAGCAAGTAACGAATGTTTATTAGATTTTTTCGATAGCTGCGAACAGCGCGAAACATGATGTATAATGTTCGATAATTCCTAAAATCGTGATGAATAATGTCAATCTCGTATTCGTGACAAAATAATACGATAAAAAAAAAAAAAAAAAGAAAGAAGAACAGTGTAAAAGTTCGTTTTCCCAGGATTGTCAAGTTAGAAAGAAGTTTTTAAATGATAAAAAAAAGCAGTTGAATATTTCCAAAATTAAGAAAGCGTTGGCGTTCGTGTCATTGGTCATTACACGAGTTTCATTTAACATAACTTTGAGCATGTTTCCCGTGGCCTCACGATACACAAAGATCGCGTGAAAACAAAGTTACGATGTAAAGTATAAGCGAACGAATTGTTCGAAATTGCGCAATTTTTCTTGTATCGTAAAGCCTATCCAGGTTGCCACAAACGATCAGTGGGTGGGTTTGCCACGCGAAATGTTATTAAGAACTGGATTCAACAGCTGCAACTCGATTAGGGTCGCTAATTGCGCGCGTTACGTCGTGACTTTGTGACACGTAAACTTGCAACAAAAACAAAAGAGAAGAAACTCTAAAAAAAAATTAGATCTTAGGCTTTCTTACAAATTTCCCGTTAAACTCTTAATTTAGATATAAATCTGATTATAAGTTTAGAAACTAGTTAACTCTTTTTATCCTTCAATTGATACTTTCTCGAAATAATTACTATACCTTTAGTTTAGTCATAAACTTAGCTTAAACTTGATGGAAAAGGATATTTTTATTCATAGTATCAATTTCTTATCTTCTTCTATGGTTCGATATTAAATTTAACTTATAATATACGTATCACATAAATTTAAGGATTATTCTAATTTCACAATTAATATTATATTTTCTATTATATTATTAATACCTATATGTGTATAACATAAAATGATAAATTTCAATTTTCTACAAATCAGAAGATCCTCAACGTGTATTTTTAAACATTGCCTACGTTACAAGAATTAAAGTATTAGGCTGTCCGAAAAGTTTCTTTCGTTTCATAAGGCGATATTAGATGAACAACAATTTCTGTTTTATATTATTTTATAGAATTTGGTATGATTTACTTCGTTATATTTCTATTATTATGTTCGTGCATAATTCAATAAACTAATAACAATAAACTAATAACAAAATCGAGCTTCTATTAGTAATAATTTTTAAACAATTCGATAAAAACGGTCTAAAGGAAATTCTGCAAATTCTATAATCCTCGCATTTCCATTTAACAGAATGCACAAATGAATGCCGGGCCGTGTACGTTAATTTCGATATTTGAGCACGTTGTATCATCGACGTTCGTATATTCAGAACGATAATTAACTGTACTTTTAATCTCATGTTATTATGGTTCATGGTGAATCCACTTAAACTTTACGTAAGCACCCCAACCATTGAACTCGTTGAACATCGTAATTAAATTGGATGGTTATTGATGGGTACTCTATACTTTTGAATCTCTGATTAATCGATGTTCGCAAACTTCGGAAACGATCGGAACAGATCATGGACATCGGTAATCCTGAAACTTCGCAAGCTTCGTTAAATAACAATCTCGTTGAAATAAGATTTTATAAGTTAGATAAATTAACGTGCCGAGAACATTTGTTCGTTTGTAATTTCTAAACTTCTAAATTATCCAAATATCGATGCAATGTTTTGTGAAACTTTACATTCTTGTGTCACGGTAACGAGTTTTCTATCGAAATAAGTAAATTTCCATGCGCGTGTGTGTCGTAGTCATATTAAAGCAAATATAAGTAGGAAAAAATTAGCGATTTTATGTAAGTAAAAGATTAATCATGACGATCTTCAGAAAATATAGAAGATCGTATAAGAACATATGTTTAACGAATATTTATGAAACTTATCAATAGCATTGGTGATTTTTAGAAACAATAAATAATACATTTATTTGTTTGTATTTCTTAAAGTTACAAATATTGTTCACGCGGTAGAAATCTACAATCTACAATATTGTTGATTTTTAGAACTAATAAGTAATACATTTATTTGCTTGTATTTTGTAAAATTGCAAATATTGTTCACGCGGTAGAAATCTACAATCTACAACATTGTTGATTTTTAGAACTAGTAAGTAATACATTTATTTGTTTGTATTTCTTAAAATTGCAAACATTGTTCACGCGGTAGAAATCTACAATCTACAACTTCAACCTTATCAACTCGCTAGATAATAATGTTATCGTGCAAGATGTTATTCGATAATGAAATATAAAATACGAAATAAAACGTGGAATAAGTATTTCTCCGAAAAATATTTTCTACGTTATTCGCATCATTGTCTTTTATGCAGGATGCTTTCGGTATTCGGGTTCGTTAACTTTGCCATAAATCTCGCTTCATCTTCTTCAGTTACAATATTAACAGGCCCTAATTGACCCGCGATTAACTGACGTCGGGATTAATTAAAATTTTACTCCTTTGTCGCAAGACCTTCCGAGAGCTTAGATTCGCGCCCTAGTTTGGCTGGTATTGTGCCTGTTAATTGGCATTTTGTTTCAACAAAAGTTTACGCTCGAGAATCGTCCTGTCCACGATTTTGATCGCAACTTCGTAAAAGACATCCATCGACGATCCAGTTCTGTTATTACCCGTCAAAGGTGTCGGAATATTCCAGGAATTTCAGCCACTTCATTTGCAAATCGTTCGAGTTTTCCGAGAACTCGTCGAATTCGTCGCATTCTGACAATTTCACAATTTTCGGATAATTCCAGGCATAGATAGTTAAACGTAGTCAGAATTCGAAGCTAGCGAAAAGAATACAGTGATTTCTCGTCTTCTCCTCGAAAATTGTCATTTTTATAACATCTATCTTTCTAAATGGCTTTCCCAATTTTGTGAATTTTCGTCTCATCACTGATACGTTTATATCAACTGTGCTAATCAAAACCGAAGAAGTCAATGTTGAAAACGACAACGTGAGTTGGCACTCGCCAACCATATGCAAATGCGCTAGTTACAACAAAGAGTAACTAGAACATAGTTCTAGATACAATCGATAGGTTTAAGATATTCTTTTGTTTTTATCCCTAGTTCGTGTAAGAAAGTGTAATAAAGGTTTTTCGGATCAGAACGTTGTGATAGATGTATCCAAAGAATAAAATAATAGCTATAGTGATTCTACCTCTAAATACAGAAATAACAACAGTCAAATTCCCTGAACATCGATTAAAATTCCTAAAGCGTGAAACTGAACGAATAGAATGATTGTAAATCTCGGGTTGGTAGAAATTATATTATCAAAAAGGAAGCGATATAGTGTTATGTACATGTATTAGATTGTCCGAAAAGTTTCTTTCGTTTCGTAAGTGTAATAATATAGTAGATGCACGACATTTTTTATTTTATATTATTTTATTTTATGGATTTATGTATGATCCATTTTGTAGTAATAGAATAAAATGGATCGAAGGTAATTCAATAAAATAAACGAAAGGAACTTCTCGGGCAACCTAATACATTTTGCTTCATAAGACTATTTATGCGATGTTATCAGTTACTCATTCTTGACACATATTTCGTCGTCAATTATTGAAAGTAGTTTAATTTGGTTCGCATGGATGTGATCAAGTTGATCGGAATTTAACACGTTGATCCATTTGCGAGAATACTATCGCTAAAGAGTAAACACAGAATAATTCGAGAGATCGAAGAGCAACGACAGCTAAACAAATTTGTGGTGTTGTAAATAGTATGATATTATGGTAATTTCGAATATTTTGATCCTATTCGAGTGAAACGTTTTTCTTGCATAAAAATGCGAAATGTACGAATTACACCTTTCACGTTCAAAAATATTTTATTCGATCAATTCGAATGAAATCTGAACGTTGATTTTTGTAGCAAAACGAAAATTACTAAACGATGTTTAGCCCCGCGTGGTGAATCGTGACACAGCCATTCATTTTTAAACAACGATGCGAAACAAGATCGCTAAGTGCTGGAGTGAAAATAACTGTCGGGTGCATTAATTCGAGTACCACGTTGTTACAGAATGGCGGAATCGTATTGAAGCAATCAAGACAGTTTATGGAAGACAAGGGGGGAAACGCGTCAGCTTTAGTCTGTCAAACAGTGGCTACAACTGCGGTCAAACTTTTTGATTAAACCGGTGGTCCAAAACAAATATGATTATACACCACGCACACATGTCTGTCGCGGATGAACGTAGTTTTGCTGGCCGGCTTGTCGAAGCAACGTGTTTTAATAATCCGGCCACGTGAATCCGTGAAAATCGTCGCGAATCGCCGTCATTTCTTCCAACTCGTTTGCGACAGAGCAGTGAGAAACTAACTTTCTAGCGTAAAACTTGCGGAAGACGTCAATTTCTTTCGTATCGATTTGGGATTGTGGAGGATTGTTTGACTGAAATTATTGTAAAATAAAATAAATTTGTAAAATAAAATTTTATAAAATAAATTGTTGTAAAATAAATTTTTATCATATTTCACAAGTAAGCGAAAAGTATTGTACGTACGTTGAAACTCGAGAGTCGGATAATTGATGTCTCTAGTTTGTATTTAGTATGTCTTAACCCTTTGCACTGCGAATTTTATTTCAATTTCAAAACTTTTATTAACATTAACATATTAACATTTTCAAAAAATTTTATTTCAAAACTTTTAAGTGTTTTATTTGAAATTTACTTCAACTAAAACATAAGACAATTTAAATAAATAAAGGAAGAAAGAAATTCACTTAAATAGCAATTTTATTCACACTATTGTTGTATTTTGTAATTTTTAAATGTAAGGATGCAATCCTGCTTTTCTTTCGCACGTTTCACGAAAATAGGTGGACTCGACAAAGTCGACATTGGTTAATAATTAGCAATTTACTTTTTAATATACCAGGTAATATACCAGGGTGAATGGATTTAAGGTCGGAAATGTGGAAATGACAGTGTTGTTTGAGAATTAAGATCACTAGAGTAATGGAGAAAAGTGAATTTTATTATCGTTGTAAAATTGTTATATGTTCAATGAATTTAATTTTACAATAGACCTATAACATTGCCAGAAATCGACTCTACGATAAATGTGGATGTGAAAGGTTACGCAAGGGGCTTTTATAGCGCAATAACGTTTAATGCTTAAACGAAGGTATTGTGCTCGAAAGCATTGTGGCATTCCGATTGAATTCGTAAATATACATTTGGTAAATATTTTATAGAAGTTATATTGAATCCGACGAGTTCGTTGACTTTTCAATGAATTAGAACGTACAATTTTTATTGTATAATAAAATATGTGATTTCTTTCGACAAGGAGAAACGTTCACTGCAATTTACGATCAAATAAAAACGTATATAATTTTCAGAATGAAAAATAGTCGAGGTATTCAACAAGAAAATAAATAATTACATATACTTGCACATGTAACGAGAAAGAACGAGCATTGAACAATTTTTTACCGATATAATATCGCGATTCTACATTCTTAACACGTTCGAAAAAGGAAAGATGAAAGCTATGTTTGCAATTTTCGAATCTAACATCCACGTAAAAAGAAATTTTCCCTAAGAAAAACCTACTCTCGATTACCCCTGTAACTTTGCGAAGTAATTTAACCAGCGTCAACATTCGTTCTTAAGAACCAAAGAAAGAAGAATGGCGGACCTAGAAACGCCACTCACCTGAGAAATCAATTTTTCCAAGTTTCGTAAGCCGGAAATCGCTCTGCAGGATGATAATCCGTTCGAAAGGAGCGTGCGAAGGCAAATCTATCGGCCTGCGTCGCGCTAATTACAGGATTCTTGAGTCCTCTATCCGATAGATCGACGCCAACCTTCTCCGTCTCGGGCATCGATCCCGATCGAATCGTTTCATCGGCAATTTTCGAGCGACGTGCTCCGCCTGTATCCCCGAGGCGGAGATGGTTAGCGGCGCGAGCCGGCAGAAAAATCGCTCGCGACTTAAACGCATTACTCACGTAACCCGCGTTTCACCCCCTTTCCCTTTTGCACCGACGGACATTAGTCTGGGCTTAAATGTAGTTAGAAATCGCTCGAAATCACGTTATCCCTTAAATCGTAGAGAGCGTCGAGCAATGGACGCTTAACTGGAGTCTCTGACCGATGCAGTGGGGTGAGTGCACGGAGAGTGAAAAAGAGAAGGAAAGAGGATGGTTACGAGGAGAAGCAGACGCTCGAAGACGGGGTTGAAACGGAAGAGTTTGTTGGTGGAAAGTAGGGGAAAAGCGGGGGCATAGAACACAAGCAGGAAAAGGGTTGACGATTAATGGGTAACATTGTTTTTCGTATTTATTTACTCTTTAGCATGTCTGTTCTAAAAGAAATCTAAGCTGAGATCGCAAGGTGGAATATTTTTTTAAGTCAGACAAAAATTACTTGTTGGTTGAATTGACTCATCCGAACGAAGTTTAATTGATCGTACTTTGGTATTTAATTACGAAACAGTTAGAAGATTCCTAATGAAGAATGATCACTGTGCTGACAAATTTGAATCTCTCTCTCTCTCTCTCTCTCTCTCTCCCGCTACGTATATATAAATATTAAAAAAGAATATGTTTGTTGGATCAATGAACAATTTACTTTGCAAACATTATCGATCGTGGTTTGGTTCAGGGATTTTATTGCGATAATTAATGGAAAGTCAAAAGAGAGAACCATTGTATTTGATATCGGCGAATATTTTATAATGCTATTTAAAAGATCTGTTTTATCGGGAAACACATTTTTTCGAATAAAAATCGATTTTAGAGCGGCAGAAGCAATTAATCAACTGAAAAAAAGGATCCCATTTTAATTTTAATCTACTTTGCTGTTATCAGTAGTTGAGCGACGAGGAGAAAAATGGAATCACATGCCTATTCCTGTCGTTATTTTGAAATCGTTAAATAGAAAGAGAGTACCAGTGCAAATTTCATATTCTGTCGAAGAAAATTAAATTTGCAACGCAAAATTTCACATGATATCATTTATATTCTGAAACGAAGACAAAGGACAAAACAAAATAAAATTGGTTCGTCCACGTTTTCCATTTCTCTCTCTCTCTCTTCTTTTTTTTTTTTTTTTAACTGTGCTGGTATGATTTTATAATTTTCTTGTATATCGAAGAATTTAATCTTTGACAGAGATTAGTGCCTTTTATGTAAATATAGGTGTTTTGTATGTAATATTTTTCTTTTTCCATTTCTTTAACAATTTTTTTCGTTTCTTCTCGTTCTTGTCTTCGAATTATTCTGATACGATAAACGATTGATTTCTATAGTTTTTCTCTGTTACAAGAGATCGCAATTAATTTCATTGATAATTGAAAATTGTTTCGAATAATTATTGCTTCCACGTTTCCAACAACGGGTTTATTCAATTTTGTATTATTTATTCGTTTCATAAATTAAGAGTTCGTAATTTAAAAGATGCGTAAATTATCACATTAAAGTTTTGTGTACTTCATTAGTTTAATCTTATTTGCGAATCTCTGGAATATCATCTGTTAAGGACTGCGATAAGCTAGTGCTTTATAACACGAACGTGACTTACCCGCAATTTTTGAGATTTAAAATTTGTGTGCTCTTTTGCCTCGGCACTCTTCAATTTAGTTATTCATGGAGAGGAAACTTTGACCCGAACCGACCGAAATTTGGCGCACTAACTTCGTAACGAACTTCGAGAAAATTTCAAGCGTTTGCAAACCAGTGGCAAAATCACGCTAACTTTTGAAACAATATGCGTAGCTTCAATTTTATCATGCAAGATTCTGACGTAATATAAGAGATGGACGATCCATAGAGAAATTCTAGTACCTAGAATTACCATACCATAAATATCAATAAATATCGTTGTATTATCGAAGAATGATTCGCTGTTTACAACTACGCGATGCGGCATAAGCGGCACAGCGACACTGCAAAATTTACAAAGAGCAACAGTTGAAGTGAAAATTATCGTTGTGATTGGTACGAGAATTAACAAATCTGACCAAGTCACTGAATTTGCATTACTGTTTGTACAATTATTACGGATATAGATGTCCTTTTACCTCTATTTATATTGATTTTTATTGCAACAGTGTTAAGTGGATGATACATTTATACCGTACCTGTGAAAGTGGGGACACTCTGACAGTTGGGACACTCTGCTGTTACCGATTATTAGCAGCGGCGGAGTGTCCACGAGTATTTCCCTACGTGCTAAAAAGAAAAAAGGTCTCAGTTCAGACAAAAGCGATTAAAAGCGGTTAGAAGTTATTTAAAAGCTGTTGGAAGTGATTAGAATAATCAGAAGAAAATAAACAACCAAGCGAGTAGGTTATCGAGTCTCTCAGAGAGCAACGTACATGTAGAGTGGAATAATTTATAAATAAATTGAAACTATTTGTTTTTCCAAATCCTCTCTATATCTTAACAAACAGAAATGTTACTAAATGTTACTAAATTTATCATTTATCGTGGGTTAATCATTTATCCGTTGGTACAGGACGTAAAACAACGACTTTCGAACGCGCGCTTAATTCGGCTGCGTTAACTTGCTGAAAAGCTGTTCTCACGTGTAACCCAAAGGTTTAGGCAAATAAGTAACAAGTTCTCGCGCGCATCGTGAAATTTCATTTGCACGTTGAAAAGTTAGCGAGAGTTTAGGTGAGAGGGCCTTAATTCAATATCATACGCAAGGTTTTAACATATTCTCAGCTACCCTAATAACAGCTGGCAAGGTTGCAGCTTTGCCCTGTTGTATTTCAGACACGATCGAGTTTTATTCTTCTACCTTTCACCGTCGGCTCTCCTTCTCCGTTCTACTAGTTCCGTGTTTCTCTCTTTTCCTTTAGCTGTCTCGCTGCCTGACAAAAATTGCTGGTTGCACGAAAGAAAAGGATGCATGGCAGCAAGCACACCGTGAATTTATATTTATAAGAAACGAGCTTCAACGCTACTTTACGCACGCTTGAGTTTATAAACTAATAAAAACTTTTTGCCACGCTCCTTTCAAGCAACAAGATGAGGCAAGAACAGGGCAAAAGAGAGAGTTGAAAGATGAAGGAAGAAAGGAACGCGGGATAAAACGTTGCAGCAATGAGAGACGATCGTGGCTGTTATTAAAAATTATAATTAAGCCGGCGATAAAACACGTAATTTGCTTTCCCTGCGATCGTTCGTTCCAGATTAACGTTTGATGAGTTTTGCGCTCTCAACCGTCGCCAGCCGCCAATATCGAACTCCGATTTCGCTTTTGCATTTAATTATCAGGTATCTCGGTCTAAACTTGTCTTTCTCGTTAAGAAGAAACGATATTATGTATAATCTTCTTTTGAAATTTTCCACTTACAATTACCGTTACCTGTAATTTTATTCAAATGTACAAATCGATGGTAAATTAATTATCAGAAGCATTGCTTGACTTTACGACGGACAACAACAGAAATACTTACTTAACGATGAAGTAAATCTATTTTAATTAATATTCTTCCTCTTTTTTAAAGACAAAAATTATTCACGAAGCGTTGACCAAGCGTTCCGTTTTTAAAACAAAGTAAACAAAACTACCTGCATTGTAAATTTCATCGCACGATATTACCAACATTATCAAACATCCTCCGTTCGTTACACAGCGTAGATTTCAATGATGGAAAAAGCCGCTGAACTCAAAATTCATAGGCCATTAAAGATAGGAAGCAGGGGTTGGTAGAGAGGACCAATTATTCACCGTTTGCCGCTCCATCTCCGCAGCATCGCTTACGTTCCTAATAACCCGAGCCTCCGACATAACTTAAAGACTCACACGCTTCGTTAAACTTCCATTTTCCAACCTTCGCTCGTTCCAGTTTCTCGCACGCACTGATTCGCCCGCGTTTAATAACTCGTCGTCTCATCGGTTGCACCACCACCGACCACTAATTCCTTCTTCCTTCTGCTTCCTATACAGGATGTCCTAGGCAACTGGGACAAACTACGACACTGACACGGTAAAAGATGGAAAAGAATTTCGTTAGACGAAATTAGACAGTGACGTGTAACGTACGGTCTCTAGTATCAACTTTGTCGTCCAGTTCAAAAACGATGGTGTTTCGAATATTCTAAAGTCGTCTCTACCTTTTCAGATGGAACGACAAACTCCTTTTTGGATCTTTATATTGCCTACAATAAAAACAAAAAAAAAAAAAGAAAAAGGAATGTTCAGGAATTTTAGGTCGGAAATTGACTGACTGAAAAAAAGATAAGAAAAATCGCAACGTTGTATTTTCCAGTTAACGTTACGCTTGCCTTCCACAGACTAAATTTCATGAAATTATTTTTCATATTTTTCTACAGGGAGTCAAAGAATGTGTCGATCGATGTACGAGATAACGCGTAGTTCTATAGTTCTATCTAACAAAATTAAAGGTGACCTTAAAATTCTTAAAACGCCATCACTTCCAGAGTAGACGCATACACCGGCTCGTACATTACTCGAAATTTCATTTTATCCGATGAAACTTTCCAACTTTTGCCGTTTCAGAGCTACAGTTTGTCCCAGTCGCGTGCAACAGCCTATATTATAATGTTCGAACTTGAAGCAATGAAAGAAAGAAGACGAATAAAAAGAAGAGAAAGAATATAGGGCGAGGGATTATAGATGAAACTGAAAGGGGAGAATAGGGCGATTAGAGGAGCGAGTTATTGTCTGATGTTTAGCGTAGCGAGACATCTGGTCGTCAACAATCTCTGGAGGAAATAGCAAGGGCGATTTAATAGCTCGAGCGATCCATTTGCGTCACCTCGTGGCACAAGAATCGATACGGTTGTTTGCCGAGGGTGAAGGCGTAACGGATAAGAGGAGGGAGGTTGGTTGAAGGCATCACGGTTCTCGAGGTTCTGTCCGCCTCTCTGGAGCATCGATTTCTCGCGGACGTTGACATAAATCGTCTGTTGGGTGCGGAAAAGTAAAGTCGGGCCATCCTGTGAAACGCGATCGCCTGGCCTAACTAATAGTCCGACGTTTGCGAAGTTTCGCGATCGCGCGATTCCACCACTCTACAAATTTTAGTTTAGCTCGCGAATAGCTAGCGGAACGTGAAAACATCCTTCGGGATCTACTCTCCATTCGCATCCGCTCTCCTCTTATTCTCTCGCCGGCGCTACTTCCGTCTACGTTCGGATAATTTCGAAGGTTTGGAAAGCGAAGGTCTTTGAATAGGATCGGGAAAATTGTAATTGAAATTTGTCTTAAAGGCGGCGGCAAACAATGGCCCGGCTCGTAGTTTTCAGAATACCGAAGTTTCTTCGGTGTTTGCCGTTAGGGGATTAGAAGCACGGATCTGTCAGGATCCTAAGGATCACCTCGTCATATTTGATGATAACATTATATGTTTATACTCGATTTCAGAGTGGATTGATAGAAATTTTTTCGTCCATCTCTTCAGGACCGAATTTTCTTTCACTCGTGTGGTAAAGCTCTTCTATTTGTCGATCATTAATAATGGAGAGACACCTTTTTCGATATTTTTGAGAAGACACAACCGCGTTAAAATTTCAAGTTAGCTTCGTCAGAAGCGAGCATCGTTATCGTTTAATTGATTGATAATTAAAGGAATGGTTAAGCTGGTAAATAAAACTGTAACCATTCATAAATAGTTTGTTGAAAATGTATTTAATGAAAATGACGTCCATATGATTCAATGTAGCCTCCTAGTTTCATTATTCAAGATTCATAAAAATTATCATTTATTTATTTCGAATTATTTCGAAATCACAAATTCTTGAAATCCTTGGTCGAGACTGAAAAATTGCTTATACGTTAAAAATTTCGTAAGTAGAAAGGGCTACTTTCGAACATCAAAGACATTAAATTTTTAATTTACGCTCTAACACATTCCATTCTCCATGAAAATCTTGGAGAAACTGGCAGGAATACCAACGATTTGATTTTATTTGAAACGCGATGGGAACAAAAATTTCATTAAAGAGATAAAAGGTCGCTTATGGTCTCGAGTAAAATATCAATCTATTAACTGAAGATTTTAACCGAAGAGCATAATTTTAACTGATTTTCGAACATGTTAAGCTCGCCAACGATACGATGGGACAACTTGCAGCGCAACTTATTGCCTATAAAGCGAACGAAGTTTCGGCCCATCGATATTTTACGGCTTCGATATCTCCAAAATAGAACGCGCTGAACATTATGCACTGTAACGTGTTTTGTATTTTTAATACGATGTCGCGAAGAGCGTAATCGATCGTTTCTCAATAGACGTTGATCGACTGATGCGATTAAAATTATTAAACACAGCGATTTATAGATTTATAGATTTATTTATCTCCTGCGATAATGTTCCATATTTTCCAACTTAATTCCTCGCTAAAATTCTGAAAAAGAACTACCTTTCTACCTTAAAATGGAAAATAGTTTGGTACATAGAACAGAATGATAAGTATAAAGCGATAAAATACATAAATCATCGAACAGCCTTTAATTTGCCTACCTTCTTCGACAGCAAATGTGAAAAAATGTCCATCGGGCTAATTTTCATCTACGGATATCAAAATTCTACGTACAGTATGTCAGAAATATTTGTTAAACAGACGATAAACTTCGAGTAATCCTTCGTTAAGTAATCCTCGTTAGGTAATCGAACGTGATTCAACATTGTCCTGCTTAAACACGATAATATCCAACAATATCGAATAGCGTTAATTTTGAAACGCGATATTATATGCAATTACCTAAACGAAGTGTAAAATATTAAATATACATCGCTATAATGTCAAATAAATGTTGCATTAATTTCTATGATTAATATGTTTCTTCAAATGCTTCGTCGTATTTTACTAAATGCTTTATGGAATAAAAACTGATTTACAGCAGCTGGCGCACTTTATTTACGATTGTTCCATGTAAATTTTGCAAATAAAGAAAGCAAGATATGACGTATTTACAGCGTACGAATAAATATTCAGAAAGGATCGTTTTCATTTTTTCGTGTCTCGCGCAAAATCCATACGCGCTTCCATTTGAAAATAAAATCTTTTCGCAATTGTAGTAAATAATTCGATGATATGTAATATTCTAAGTAATGCATCGCATAAAAGGATTGAATCAAAACAATTTTTAACCATACTCTTAATATACTTGTTCACGAAACGCTGTTCACAGTATATCCATCCAAACCATGACCATTCTATCTCTTTTTCTCAAAAACGACCGGTCCTTCGACATTTAATTAATTAAATTAAAGTTGCAAAGAGAATGGGCGAAATTTTGGAGTACTGCGTAGGAAGGAGGAACAACTGTGAATCCTTGTTGCGCGCACTGCGCGAAGCTTCTTCTTCAGCGTAGTCTACGTTGTTAACGAGGTTATTATATGCGTCAATCAGGCGCAGATGTTACGATCCTCGAAATATTTTCCAGTTGTCATTGTCGCCTGCGTCAACGTCTCGCCGAATATCGCGAACTTTCTTCGCGATTGTAAATCTAATTGTCCAACGAATATCTCCGTTTACAGAGTTGCAAAATTAAATATAGAGTCGACAGAGAAACAATGTTAACTCCTATTTTTATTCACAATTATCGTATATTTGATTATTCATATTATTCCTCATTTTCTTCTCTACTGTCGTTGATAAATAAGTTACTATGAGAAAGTATAATTTTACATGTAAGCTAAATATAAATATTTAAATACTCTGGTTCCTTTTGTAAATGTAGATACAAAATAAAAGGAAACAATATCAACCTCTACTATGATCCACCTTTATTTTACGACAAATATTTACATTATTCTTACATTAAATTGTAATATTTTATAATATCACATTTTTATAATTAACGTTTTATCTGTTTGCCAGTAAAGATAAAAACAGAACGAATACGTACATTCATCCAATATCTTGTCATTAATATCATTAGGAACAGGACTAACGCAAGAACATGTCATTTCACGAACCAGAAATTCAACTTCCTTTGACCACAGGACTAGGTTATTTAAATGCATTGAAATGGACATCGTTGGAAGCAGGAGACCTCTCCCTTCACAACGCTTTTTCACTCATATCGATACCACTTTCCGTTCCAGAGAAATCGTCGTTTAAAGAGAACCCGCAATTTTTAATGTTTCCATACGGAAATGTCTCTCTCGCAGGCACAGGCCTTTCTATCGCTCGCATTCACCGACCTATCCCACTCTACAGACGCTACGCTGGTCAGCGACAGACGCCGACTCAGCGGCTTTTTTTTACCATTACTCGCAGCGTACGCATTTCCAGGGAAAAAGATGGGTCACAATATTTTCAGTGACCTGCAGAATTTCGGTCATCAATCGCCACGCTGTGTACATTTTAAACAGCGAGCTTCGAAGTCCAATATATCGATAACCGGCCAATGAGCTATCCGACTCGAAATCAGACACGCTTTCAAGAACACATTCTCAACTAATATTCATCGAGATTACTTCAAATTTTCACTATTTTTCTCATCGCGTGTATTTGGAAGTGTAAGTTGATAAAGAAATAGGCGAACGTTGAATGAAATTTTATTGCCGAAACTGTGGAAAAGCAAAACATCCACCGATGTCGATGATTTTTTTCCGGATATATTGTAAAATTCTACATTTTGAACAATTTTTTCCTATACGTATCGCGTCCGGTTTACGAGATATTTGCCAAAAACTGCCGGTACCAGCAAATTAGATCCTGTCTATAGTTGCGCGTCTATGGCAGCGTATGCGTGAGTATCGGTTGCCAGGTCGTTGGCAGTTTATCTTTTGCTTATAAACGAGAGGTAGACGAGCTTAAACGCCACGTATCCCATCGAAATGGCAAGGTAGTTAGATACTTTCTACAATTTCACCATCAATTTCCATTGGACTTAACCGGTTAGCAATGTATAGTTAACTTAGTGTTCCTTTAATGTATTAGATTGTCCCAAAAGTTCTTTTCGTTTTATAAGGAAGTAGTAGATGCACAATATCTTTTGTTGTATGTTATTTTATTGAATTACGTTTGATACGTTTTATTCTATTACTACGAAATAGATGATACATAGATCCATAAAGCAATATGAAATAAAAAATATTGTGCATCTATTATTTCACTTACGAAACGAAAGAAACTTTTCGGACAACCTAATACGTTGAATCGTTGGAGAAAAGATCATCTGAGAAAGGAAGCGTCAGCGAGGTATCGATCGCTAGAACGATTTATTTACGATAAAATTCGTTTGTTTAAAAAATGTCCACGGTTGTAATATTTCGTTTGAATTTCTCGGGAGACAATTATCCTTTGTATGGGGAAAATCAATATTGAAGTATAATTTAACAGCGAAAAATTCATCGTGACGTAAAACCAGATGTTTCGCAATAATTTCATTTAATTTTGTAAAGACAGATAAACACGAATAACGTGGAATTTATCTTGTGTTTCAGGTAACTGTTTGAATCTTCGATTCACGTAACTCGGAGCTGACATCAAGTTTCGAAACTTAGTATAAAAACCAGGTAAAATTATCGGTTCGCGTGAATTTTCGTAGAAAAGACCGACACGCTTTTATTAAACCTTTTCTTTGAAAAATTCCGCTATATGTTCTACATACATAGATTTCGACACAAACAGGAGGACATTCGAACAAACTATTCGACGAATTTTGAAACTATCGAAACCGAAGTAATAAATAGGATGCAGAGTCGTAAAGTCGTCAAAAGAAACAAGTAACATTGCACCGTATGAATTCAAACAGCCTCATACTTTTATTACACAGCCATACAAAATCATTTCCTCGATATAAAAGTTCGCAAAGTAGTTTGCATCTTGTATTCGTTTTACGACTAGTAAAATCGATACATAAAACGTACCATCAAATTAAACTTGATTAAATTAATTACAAATTGTCAGCAAAACTGTAAAACCAAACAAACTTCTTGTTCCCACTTCGAACTTTTCGTTTTAAACCGATTTTCTGAAAAAAATTCCCTTTTATTGCTTATTACGTTTTCGTTTCAAACCAACGGTACACGAGGACTCACTAAGAGAACGCGATAAATTACACTTCCCATTTTTTACAGGAAAGCAGTTTCAAAATTCAATAAATTGCCGATCGTCTTTTGTCTTTTAATTTAATCTCCAAGCACGCCACGAACGTCCATTTATTTTACTTCAGAACTAAACAAGATATTTTTCATCTCCTACGAAATTTAAAAAACAACGAACATGTTGGCTTGGCAACTAAGTGGTTGCGGACTTTGTCTTTTAATTTAATCTCCAAGCATGCCACGAACGTCCATTTATTTCATTTCAGAACTAAACAACAAGTTTTTCATCTCCTACGAAATTTAAAAAACAACGAACATGTTGGCTTGGCAACTAAGTGATCGCGGATTTTGTCAATACCACCTAATGACAAAATCGCTTAATTGCCAAGCCAATATTAAACTACTGCCTGCCTTAATAACGCAATACCGTTGTCCTCTACAAATCCTTTAATTTTATATTAATAAAACTCTTTCCTGTCTCTCCTACGTCGTTTCGGAGTTAATAGCTTGTCCCAGTTGCGTACAACGCTCTGTATACCTATAGCTATACAGAGTATATTGGCGAACGCAATCTGCGCTAAATCAGATCGAATCGGTTCCGAATCGATTCGGATCGATCTAGGGGTAAAAATCCGCGAAACGATCAATCTCGTAGCCCGAGTTGGAACGCTATGGCTAGAATAGGAGATCGATGAACGCGATTAAAGGCATCGGCGTTGACGTTTCTCCTCCATCAGCAGAATCCTGGTGATCGAAGGGAACATCATTGGGTCTATTCAGCGCGAAACAGTCGCGATAATGGAGACGTTCGTAATGGCCGTCGGCGTTTCGCGTAACTAAATCATCTCTGGGATTCGGTTCTTAAGCAAAGCCGAAATCGGCATCTGTAACGTCTCCGTGCTTCTTGCTGTCTGCTCGATCGAGTTCTCCGCCGATTATCGGAGCGTTGAATTTCAACAACTCGGAACTGGGAAACTTGGCGTCGTTTGTTCGGTGGGAAAACGCTTCATAAGCCGTTCCATGTGAAATCGTATGCCGTGAAACGTTCCTTTGGCCTCGAATCTCGTTGGCGCCAGGGATAATTAAGCGTCTTCAAGCAGAAATTAATATTTTGCTTGGGACGAGAAAGAGATGATAGACAACGGATACTTGTTTATCCGTGAAAAGCGTGAATAATAACACTTAGCCCACCGAATAGGCAGATCTCCCGTTTGTGAAGAACATCGTTGCGTGACCAAACAGGGAGATCTCCCTTTTTGACTTTAGCAACGCATATTCTTTCTTTTGTTGTTGTTGTTGTTATTAGTTATTGTATACATGGAATTATTCCAAATTAATTGCGCCACTTTTCCTGCTTTTATAAAGTACACTATATAATAAAATACACCAATTTAGTGGTGTTGAAATTAATTCAAAAGTTACGCTATCAGTTACGATTAAATAAAGTTATAATCGAACGATACCACACCGTAAAAAGATATTAAAATGCATGATGAATTTTTAATTTCACGTCCAGGTACTGTTATTTATCTTTAGTTATCTTTAATGTTTTTAATTTTACCTATATTTTTCCGTACTTTTAATATATACTTTTAATTTGATATTTTATATAAACAATATGCGAAATCGTTATATAAAATCATTACCGTAAAATATAATTAACCACTGAAATAATATTTACACTTCTTCGTTTTTTAAGTTGTGAAACTTACAGCTCGCTGTGGCGTGCACTGTTAGTTAAATGTTAAAAGATATATTTACAAGGACGTGCATAAATACAGAAATTTATAAAATATCGTTTGAGCAAAGTACAGCAGAGCTATAACATTCATTTAAATTCTACTTATCGAAACGAGATTCTATTTAATGTCCGATTAACCGAACTTTTGATGGTTGAATTCACTTGCCTGGACGTGAGCTTCTATTCTGCGAACAGAAATCACATGCGCGAACATCCATTTACTTTCGCTAAATATGTATTACTACGATGTTCTAGGATACAATTTGAATATGGTTTTGCCTAGCAAATTTATAGCGAAAGGTAGCTTTTGTTATTCTTTGGAAAACAGTTTCCGTGTAATATTCATGCTATAAATATCCGCGGTATGTCTAATTATCATCGGTCCGAAAAATTCACTGTACATTTCGGTTACACATTCGTTTATTCCATTATAATAATAAATTTATCGTGAACTAATTAACGTGTAATAACTAGCAATTACGATATTTCGTCATCGGCCAGATTCCAATCAGGAACATGTACGAAATGAAGTTTCGAGCAAACATTTTATTATTCGTTCGTTATAAAATGATTAACTCATTAAACTGTTGTGGCAATAATTGAAATTATGATAATACGATATAGTTCATCTGCTCGTTAGTATTATAACGATATCGTACGATAATACATCTACGAAATATCTCCTTCTTTAAATATCTACAAATTAACGAATATAATAATGAAGCGATAATAAAATATGGTAAATAATTTAAGAGCAAAGTGAAATCATTGATTCCGCGTATTTTTATTATTGTCATAAATAAAGAATAAATGATAAAAGCGACGTAAAAAATAGGTATAGCTTGTCGTTGATCGATCTGTAACGGTACGAGCATTTCCACTTTAACCCGTTTACGATGAAAATTGAATTAATCGTATCAATTAATCGTCATGAGGTGTACTCATTATGGGGCACAAATATCTCGGTGAAGTGCAAATTCGAGTACGCTTAATTACAAAAGGGCAACGTTCCGTTTTTAATTAACGACGGGTTAATCATCTCACTGACGTGACGTCAAAAATGTCGATCAACGCGACCGGACGTAACTTGGGTAATCGAATCCCTTCGGAAAAAAGTGAAAACGTTATTCGTCGACGTGGAACCGTTCTCGTTCTAGGCGAAAATTCCAAAATACATATATATATTTCTATTTCCCGCCAATGATTAATGCGCTTTTGCCCGGGCAACGTTATTGGCAATTAAATGCTCGAGCATTTTCCATTTTATTTAGTATGTATAACTTACAAGTCCCTCCACCCCCCAGTGAATAAAAAGGATATAAATAGCTTAAAATTTTAGAATTGCTTCGAAACTTGAAATTATTGAAGGCCAAAATTTGTCTCGTGGTATACACTTTCGAATTTTAAATTCATTGGAATTTACAGCTTTCTGATGAGCATCTGAAATCACTCGAAGGAAATTTATTTCACACATGAATGTATTTATATTACACAAACGTACGCATCTTGTGAGTCGGAAACATACTGACAACTTGTTGGTATTTATTCGAATCAGAGATAAAAGGGCAATTGATATCTATATCAAACGTTTGCAGTAACTGAGAATTTAATATTTATTGGTAACAATATAATATTTACAAGGAAACATTTACGGTACATAATCTATAAATTACGCAAGTTTTTTTCAATTTGTCTACTATTATAAGATCCGCGATCTTTTCTTTTTCATAAGATCGTATCACGAACAAGGAAAGAGGAAAGTTCTAAACGTCAACATTTCCGCGCTCTATTTCGCAAATTTCTATCTTGAAAACTTCGCTTCGAACTTTTCCCTTTAAATTCGTCGTGGTTCCTATCGGCGAAAGCATTTTTTTTCAACCCAAATTAACACGTAATCAAAGTTCTTTCCAATCTTTAAAAGAGGGCACCATCGAATCGATATCGAATCACGGTTCAAGTTACACAGTGAACAAAAATACGTATTCCAGTTACGAGTTAAGAATGGACAGTGGACAGCCAAACGAGGGGGAGGAATATCGGGTATCCGATGCTGAATCAACAGCAACGAGCAATTACGCGAAAACAAATTAAAGGGCGCCTGGACCAGGTCGAAAACCGCTGTATCTCGGTGAAAGAGAAGTGGAGGATACAGAGAACTTACGTTTCCACGTTCTTGTTAACGTTTACCATACGAAATGCCAGACACACCAAGTGAAATACAGTTGCTCGCGACGCTATTCGAACACCTGTTCGGCTCTGATTAGAAAAAATGGTGAAAAATCTTTTTACCTACTAAATATCGTAACTGGTAATGTGTCTTGAATATTCGAGATATTTTTGCACGTTGCGTACGTTCTGTGCAGTTTTACATCTTCAAATTGTATAACGAGCATCGTATAATGTTTTATGTATATTTGCATAAATGCCCCTAAGTGCATAAATATCCGGAATCTGGTTGCGCGTGTTATTTTGAAATTTCATTAGCGCTGCGATAAAATTTCACTATCACCACCTATCTAACCAACGATACATTCTATTTGTTCGTTTCTGTACAGTCTTTATCATCCTACATATTTCGTAAGATATTCACGCTATCGAATATAAAGATGTTATTAGAAAACAACGCGCTTGAGAGTTTTCAAACCACCGTGTATATATTCGTCGTAATTGTTGGTAAAGTTTCAAACAAATACCTAGTGTATCGTTTAATTATCATATAAGCTTGTTCGCGAGAAATATTAATTTGTTACTAAATATACGTTTCTGAAGAATATCTTCTGATTTTTTATATAGATCTTCAGTTTGGTTTGAAATAACCACGATAGTCGTGTCTCGTTATAATCCTGATGAAGTTTGAAAATATTTGATGCATATACATACACACACAACACACACTAACACTAACACGCACAATGTATGCATAGAAATTTTCTATGATAAGCGTTGAAATACTTTCGCGAGCTACTGTACCTACGAACGAATCCAGTTCCACGTTTTGCAACGCCGTCGAATTTCGTTTTCATTCAATTTGGAAACGATAAAATAACGCGAAATGGGAATTTCCAAACGTTACAGGTTCTCGCGCGTAAACACGCTTCCATCACGATTTATAGCGTATCCATAGGACCGGTCGTAATGGAGTTTGCGAAAACGGGATAGGATTTTGTTTACTCGCTGAAACTAACGTCCCAAAACTTTTCTAACTCTCTCTGTATAATCAAACAGACGAATTAAACGAAAAATGAATTCGCGCGACGACTCAGCGAAAACTTTCCAACTGATCGATTCGTAATTGCTCTTAATACGAAGAATCCGAGATATCTTGTTAAAACGCGATAGAATACTAGTTGGGACAGTAGAATATTAAATACTTCTTCGTTTATGCGTAACGTGTTGGCAGCAAAAAAATCGCAGTTCCCCGGTTAATTCGTCATAGTCAGCTCCCTTTGGTAATCGCGAAATTAAATCATAGGAAATTCAAACGCGAAGAAAAGTTGTCCCTTTCGATTTCTCTAAAAATTTGCCATCAACGTAGGACGTTCCTTACTCAAACGAAAAATCAAAAAGTAAAGAAGATACGAGAGAGGAACGAACGTATGGGATTCGCAAAGTAAACGAAAAGTCGCAGCTTGTTAAACAGTGGGGAGCGATCAGTCGCGAGAGGAGCAGTTCATCAAACGTTCGATCGATCCGCGTCGAATGTAAAAGGTGTGGATTTTTATTCGTCTGCGACGTCGTTCGATCATATCGACACGTTCGTTAAACCAGACCGTGTCAAAGTACGTAACCAACTTTTAATGAACATATCGTAGCAATGAACGACGTGACGGTTGTCGAGCAGCAAGTGACTTCGAGCCGACTAAACCCGACTTTATATCGCTAAATCCAATTACACCGCCATTATGGCTCGTTCCGTGCGATTCTACGTCTTCGTGGTAGACTAAAGTTCGCTCGTACACGAAGCTCGTTCTGTAAGATCGTGTGCATCGCCGCTCGTAAGTACTGTCTGCGAAGAAACACTTGCCACTCGCTATTACTACCAGACATCGGAAAACGGTGAAACATGACTACCGAATGGGACATTGTTCGCAAGTGAAATGACGAAGGCGAAGTTTTCCTACGTACTCTGGCGATAGCAGCGTTTCATCGACGTTCTACTTAATTCGTCGGAAACCTTATCGATCGATAAAAGAATAAATCTATTTACATATATATAATTAGCATTATTTCTTGTATAATTCTTTTGGAAGTAGCTTCTAGAAACTTTTAATGTGTGTTCTTTTACAGGAATATAAAATTGTAGCCGATTAATTGATAATTTATTGGATTGGCAACTAAGTTATTATTAGGTGGTAATTTTAGTTGCCAATCCAATAGATCAAGTAGCATTAGCATTCTCACGAGGCTGACAGATGCTTTGATACTTATAAATATGACGTATATTTCTTACACGTGTCTGTCATATTCATTAACAGCTCACGATTTATTCGGAAAACAGAGAAATAAATGTAATAAAAGGAAATTTAGAGAAAACTGCAAAATACCGTTCTAAACGCTTCTTTCGGCGTATATTCACGTGGGAAGCGTCGCAAAAAGATGTAATATTTCAGTCGGATCAATTTAAATATCTTTGCACGGAGAAATCGTAGCGCTTCTCGAAGCAAGCCACGTTTCTTTTCCGAGGAAATGAAATTCAATCGCAGTCATTCGCTGTCGGGAGCGGCTTAGCGGGAACATTATTGCCACTTTAATTAAAAACTCCTATCGATTTCTTCGACATGCGCCCACGATTCGGCCGACTTTCGTATTTCCATAATAAATCGTCGTTAGTGCCATTGTGCCGGTTCAGCCGGTGTCGTTACCTTCGTATTTACCATTTCGTTTAATTGACTCGGAGCGATCAAGCCTCGTATAGTCTTTCAGCTGCTGCTCACAACCACCATAAATTTACTTAACGCTGTCTAACGCTGCCTAGCAGCGACTGCAACCCTCGAAGTCTCGTTAAACCGCGCGAATCGTTTTCACGACGTCGCTTCAGAGTCGCGCAGCAGCCGCCGCCTGCGGTTTTTCACCACGTTCAAGATCCTTGTTGGGATTGCGCTTCCGGAAGTTACGTACACCTACGTATGTACGTGTATGTACACGTAGTCGCGCTATATCTAATCGATGAGTTTTCATTGAACGTTACACGGGCTTCGTGGAAACCTCACAGGGGTTACGTAACGCGAGTAGGATTTTTCAATCATGCGCTATGGGAGAATTTATAAGGAAGGCGATATAGCTTCGTTGATACCGTTTGCTGTTGGAAACCTTAAGTGTAATTTTTCTAATTCGTTATGTAACTGAGTATAGTGAACATTCTACGAACGATAGGAACGCTATTTATTCATATGACGAGTTACCGATATCTGGCGTATCAAGGATAACAGTGAAATTAGGCTTGCACTTTATTAATTATTATGCTATATGTGTGTACATACGAAGGTGTTAGAAACAATCGTAGATTCCAATTTATTTTATTAAATTAAAATATAATATTCATAGTGAATAAAAATGTAATATTATCGTTTTACTGTGTTCCTTAATTTATCAAACAACCGATTAATTATGCAACAAATCAAATCTCAGGCAGGAATAACAAAATTTTAACGTCGTCGATATCGAGCGATAATTACTTCTACTATTGACAATATCCAACAATGAAATCGAAAGGGAAGCTATTTCCAATTATCTATTAATATCAATCAGACATGTCCAAGACACCTTCCTCAGATCGTTTAACTTGGTTGGAAAACAACTGGTTCGAAACAATTGAAGTTAAAGCGAGGTAGGAAAAGACGAAACGTTTCAACGAAGTTCGATCGATCGTCCGGGAAGAAACGCCGGAGAGAAAATTGATCTGGCTCGCTCATTATTTCGTGAGAAATTGTTAAGATTGCTTTTATTCGAGAAATTCGTCCGCGTTTCAATCACGCAATCGACCGATGCTGTACTTAAACCAGCTGCTCGAGATGCTGCATTCACGAAATTTATCGTGTCACGCCATTAAGGCAATCTCTCGGGCACATCCTTTGTCCTGGATAGAAATTAAATCTCTTGTAAAACATCCTGCTGGCAGTTTACAGTATCGCTTAATCAGAACGATTCATTAAGCGAACGCGATATTTTCGTTAACGTTACGACCTGTCCAGCAATTTTCAACTCCAACGTGTTTTGCAAAATTGTCTTCTTTATTTTCTTTTTTTTTTTTTTTTTAAGCCGAAATTGTAATCGCGCGAAAGGAACAGAATATTTGAAATTGAAAACGAACAATTTTTACATCCGAAGCTGAAAACTCACAAATCTTCATTGATCAATTACTTTCACGTTTATTTCGAAATGATATTTTTCAGGGAAATGTAACATGGAATATTGACATTATTACATGTGATAGATTTTAATGGCATTTAACGTTTGATCAATATTTTTATAAATATGTCAAATGGAGATTGAACGCAAACACCTGATATTTGAAAGGATTTTAAGGACACATCGGGGAAATATGCGATTCTTCATGCACTTGAGGTGGCTTGGCAATTATCGGTTTTAACGACTCCTACAATTCGATCACGACGAATTTAAAAGCTGATCCTTCAATTAATCCCCGACATCCGCCAGAGTTTTACTTATTGCTTATTAGGTTAGGATCCTTGTCGTGAAGGAGTTGGCTGGAATATCGCTGTTCATTACTGTCTATCGATATCTTCCTATCCATCTCTTGAAAATCGTATGTTCAGCGTATTTCGAATCATATCCAATACTTCTGCAATAATTCGTGTATATAAATTTAATTGGAACTCTTGGCGCTCTCACTAAACTTTACCAAATTCATTAGCTTTGGAACTACAGTAGCGAAGAAAAGAAAACGTATAAAACAAGAGATGTAAAAGGGATACGATAATTTTACAAAATACATTTTTATCTAACCGGCAAGACGAACAAACATAACGCACGTATGCCGCAAAATAGAATCGTTCTATTGGATTGGCAACTAAATGATTACTAAATGATTATCAGCAATCACTTTGTTGTCAATCCAATAGATGTAACTAAATCTTTCTAATTAGATACATTTCGCGTTATTAAATATTGGATCGTAACATAAATTCGTCCTGTTGTGGTATTCATTACACGAGTGAGTAGATTTATCATGTGATATTTTCTCAATTCGTAAAGCTAGTTTTTCGATTCTCAATAAGCGACCAGCGAGTTATATCGGTCGCGTTACACGCATAGAAAATTTATCGCTTTGGATAGACACAGTTTGCCAATTTTCTCCACTAGTATCGTAGCCAAGGTCTCAATTGGAAATAGTAAAATACGCGGATGCGTCGGTGAAAGGAGGGAAAAAAGAAAGAAAGAGAACAGGAAAATAAATACGCGCGATGGTCCGTTTTAAAAATCGCGCAATTTTCTAGGTAATTGCGGAGGATCGTGGGAGAATGAATTTTTCTTTAAGCCAACGGTAAACGACGAGGCGTTAGGAAGAGAGAAGAGAAAGATGGAGAGAAAAGAGGAAACGAAAGAGATTTCAAAGTCGTTGGACGCTGCATTACGTGGCGCATTTGGTTTTGTCGGTTTTCTGCCGGTCGCGGCGTAAAGATGTCGAGAAAGTGAAGCGGCACGCGGAATGCGCCGCCAGGAAAACCGAAATAATACCGCGGACTTACGGCCGTGTAATGGAAAATCATTTTAGAAAATGTATAAAACCGACTTTTTCCATGAACGATAATGGAAATCGTTCCAGCGTGACGACGGTTCCCGGATAATGAATTCTGGATTAATCGCTGGAAAGAAATCGTCAAGTTTCGGAACGATTTCAAAGATGAACCGGGAGTGCCGTGCGATATTTCTCTCGCTGTTTCGGTAATTTTGTCTTTGCGTTTCTTTATTATTCGTGTTTCTTTCCGTAGCGCGTCGGCCTATTTTTCTATGTATGTCGGCGTATCTCAAAATAACCAGGAGAAATTAGATTTTAACGATCGTTCCGATAATCGATTTAGTAAATCGATTTAGTAAGATCCAACGGAAATATATTTTTGTACGCAATATTATTATAATATATATTAGTAAAAGGTATTGTTTCATAAATTCTCACACAATTAAAATATACGTAGTGTAATTATTATAGGAAAGAAAAATTTCCACGATTTCTTATTATCTACGTATTAAAGAATATATAAAATACTATTTTTAATTAATTTAATGCCTAACCAATGTACCGAAACTTAATAAGTGAACAAAGTAACAAATTTCCAACTTCTCTGAATCATAAAAAGATTACAAATCGATATTCCATAAATATCATCGAATATAGATGATGGAAATTACGACTGAATGTATTATGATTGAATACGTTACATAATTATTTAATTTGATATTAATCAATTAACGCGGCAGTCATATATTCTTGTTCGAAACTTACGTAACGTCACTTCTCCGCGTTACTGTTTTCCATTCACGTGCGTTTCTAAAACTCGATCCCTGCGTCCGCGTGACAGAGGTTCACGTGACAAGAAGTACGACTTGGTTACGTAAATGGCAGGCAAACGACCTTAATTCGAACGGTTTCCTAAATTGGAACGGCGTTCTTGGTTTTAGAGTAACGAGATACCGTGCAATTTGAAGCACGAGCTAAGTATCCGCAATCAGGTACGCTGCCTGAATCTGCTATTATTTTCAATCCGAAATTATATAATCACGATCGATCTCGTCCGGACAAGGAACTCGCTATTTTCGTTCCGCTTCTGTTATTCGCAACATGGCGAAAATGTCTCATTTTAATATACCACAGAATCGTAACGTCTACCGTCGTTTGCCTTAACTGCTTTGGAATTGTCGTTCAACTCTTTTAATTTCGTTTTTCGTTACCTCCGATGCAATGTCTATTTCGTTTAACATATTCCAATATTTCTAAATATATTTATTTCATTCGATTGCATCAAAGTTTTAGTTCTATCCTTTTGCGAGTAATCGGTTTAATTTTCCAGCAATTTGAGTAAATAAAACAGAAAAGAATTGAAAAGAGCTCGAGCCTCTTTACCGAACACGCTATAAATTCGTAATTAATTAACAATATCAATAAAATGCATTACAACTGCTATTCATAGGCAACGTGACGTTGTCCTTTTCTTCCTTCAATTCTTTCAATTTATTGCCAATTTAAACATGATATTAATCGTTTCCTCGGACGAATGAAAAATTCTTTTTCCCTCGAATATTTCTCTACTTTAGTTCCTTTCATATCTGATAAAGGCCCCGTCTCGTGTAAAAGTCGCCAAAATCGAACACTAATATCCACTTGAAAATTATTGGTACGACGGTAAATCCTGCATTCCAGTAATAAAATCATCAATTTCGCTGAAACGAGTCAGTCATGAATCTTGCCAACTACTCTCAACTATTTTAATACCATTGTTCGTAGCTCGTGAAACTATTCTCTTGTTAGACGTATACATATACAGAGAATCTTCAGTGAAGGTGAATCTGCTATCCGTTTTAGTCGACGAGTTTAGTACAGCAACGCATGAAACCTAATAGAGAACGTAGCAACCGATTATCCTGTAATCAAGACCTCCTGTTGCTTTCTACCGCCATAAATGTAGACTAATTGGCGCGACAAGGACGACGCGACAGTCTGTGTGCCGGATTAGTTGAGAAGAGCGAGCATCCTCGCGTGAACATAATTGATCGCGATTCGTGGCTTGATATACGGCCTGACAGGTCCAGTCTGAAAGTTCAGAAAGTCCGCGTAACGAGAACTGTTATTGGCAGCGGCTTTTAGTAGGATAACGTCGCCGTATTTGGTCGCCGTCTGCTACAATTTTTATAATTTTTCTTTCCACCTCCATGTTCGCGATTCGTCGTGTGTTTCCTTCGAAGAGAACTGCAACGACACTCTGTTCGTCTGATAGAAATGATTCTCGAACACGTCTTTAAAAATATAAAGAACGATAGAAGGAGTAGTTCTTTATTTAAATATGCTATTTGTCAAATCTCTTACGAGAAGCAGAAGGACGACCATTAATTGATGTTTAATCAATACGTTCGATTAAAATGTCAAACGGGAAAGGAATAAAATTATGTTTAAAAGTATCATAAAAGATGGTGAAAAATTGCGAACAATTTCTGAAGCTAATTTATCGAATATGAATTCAGTAGATACAAGATGTCGGATGCTACTCGGACCGCGGAGGCTCAAAGGGTCCTCGTGAGATGCGAAGATGCAGCCTCGAAACAGGAATCAGAACTCAAGGCTGAGTTTGAATCACTCTTCCTTGGTTCACACGAGTTGCGCGTTAAGTGTACTTTGACGATCGTATCGTACGATTTACAGTATCTTGAAAATTTGAAACTGCTTACACTTGCTCGAACAACTGAACAGAACTATTCGATTTTTCCAACAAAGTCGTCATAAAACGTATCGTAACGCTACACTCGCCACAGCCAATCATCGAAAGAAGAAAAGAGACAATTATTAGTTCGTAAAACCCACTTAACAGTGATCAATTCCGCGTCTCTCCGCACCGCTGGCTCCATCGACGCGACAATCAATTTACTTTCCAACTCATCGAAGCCTCACCCAGACTCTTCCAAACTCATCAAACCGCGAGGTTCAAACGAAGTCCTTAGCCTTACTAGGACCGTCTGTCTGGACGTTTCAAGAATTACTCACTCCTCTCTGTTTGAAATAAAACCAGACTGACCAGTCTCAAGTTGCCAGCTTAACAATTAGTCTGGCACTCGGGTGTTCAACTTGTGGGTTGCGACCATCTGGGGGACCACGAGATATTCTCTATAGAGTCCCTATGACGTTTAACTGAAGATTTTTAGATTTATTTATCTTAACGTAGCTGCTTTATAGTATCGCGCGAACATAAATCGCTATATTTTAGGAAAAATGTCTGTTTCATACAGAGGAAGTTGCACGGGACAAATTATTCCTCCTTCTTCGGTTCTTAGCGAATTGCTCCTTTGAGAGGATTCTCCGAAGCATCACCCGACAATATCGCATAATTTTTGAAAACAAATTAGCTCCACCCGCTAAGGAACCCCACTGAGGTTCCTCTGCACCGTCCAGAAAGAACTATCCAAATATATGTAATTTTGTATGCTACACCGGATTAGTCGCGTGTAGTGTTACACATATATGAGTATGAGTGTGTGTGGGAGTACGTGCGTGCGCAGCGTCTCGTAAAACAGAAGAATGCAACTGGTCCGTACGCATAGTGGTGAGAAGATGGTGAGACAAAAAGAGAGCTGAGACACGTGCAATATGTATCTATGAATATCTTGTAAATCACATATCAAATGAATATGAAACTATTTTTATATCATTTCTGCGTGTAATATGAGTGTTCCTATATACTTATTTCGGCGACTAACTGCGAAAGTCCAAGTAGATTGCACTTAATCGAATAAAGGAAGAGCCGCTGAAAATTCCTGCAAGTTGCTGAACAACAATAATGCACGCACGCTTCGAATATCATTTTCAAGTGTACGATTGATACACACTGTGAGGAACATGACTTATGCCGCAGCTTCAGAATCGAACGATTCAACCAGTTGACATTTCGTAGCAGTGCATTGACAATTTCCAACAATTTTACAATCCCACAAACAGTCGTGGTCGAATGCAAATTGTTAGGTGATGCCTGTTAAATACGTGACCGGATAATAGCGAAACGCGAGAAGCCGGGGCTAGCGGCAAATAATGGAGGGGACACGGATCGATGATTAATTTAATTTTCAAAGGATGAAATTACGGACAAGCCAGCTGCCCCCGAGATATGAGTTAGCCGGTATTAAATCCCAGGCGGCGCGGCGCGGAGCGGCGCTGCACGATCTACGGGTGTTGGGTGGGGGTTTGGGAACGGATGGTGTCACGGCATGTGGAACGTCTGCTAGCATGTAGTCTAATTACGTCAATACCGAATTTCCCTCTGAACAGACAGTGTACTGTACATTCCAGTTCCTCTGAAGCTTGCCTCTATTATCAGAGTTCCTTGTCAGCAGCCGGCACGTCCAATCCGTCTCCAATTGCGCGACCAAAGCTTGAATAAGCTGACCACAGAATCGGATTCGAGCTGTAGGGGGGCCGCGGGGCTCCACTTGCCGTGCTTGAAATTATGCACACCCCTTGCCCGTGTATCGACAGCGTGCATGTTGCACGATACCTGAAGACGGATTCGCAATCGGCCACCGGCATAACTAAGCCGACGCGACGAAAGGCAGCGTTCCAGCGATTTCGTGAATCTGCCAGCTGTCATGGATCAGGTTTGTGGTTAGATATATGGGACATACGTATGAGGATAAAAATAGGTGAACAGGTGGTGGAGGTGGGTAAGACAGTATTACAAAGAAACTCACAGTTGATACATATTTTCCCACTATTTTTCCATTTATTTTTCTCACTGACTATATATCTGTAGCGGCACTCCACAGCAAAACTTTCCAACGGTTTCTATCCCGTGGCTTGCTACACAAAGACCCCATCCTCCACCGGATGACGGTAGAGCTGTGGTTAGCGCAGTTGGTTACGAACGTTCAACAGCAGATTCGAATCCCGGCACTCACAGTCCGGTTTTTTGCACAGTTCCTAACTCAGAAGAAGGAAACCCGGATGAAGACAAAAGTCGTATACACCAGCAGTACCTATCACCGATCTATCCACCTCATATCGTAAGAAGTACACGTGTCTAAGGTTCCCTTAAACTTTTGCCTTACGATTTAAGTTGCAATAGCGCATGCCATAAGCAACAACATGGTCGGTCACACGTCGAGCCATTTCACGGTTTGGCTAAACGTTCGAAGTTGTGCAAATCGCACGTGTCTTTTGATATATAAATGCACGTGTAAGGTAGGACTAATTTTATTTTGCAACATGTTTCATGAATAATTGCTATCAGTTGTTCATTGAACAGGAAAGATTTATCATCTTGAAGTAAATAATAAATCAATGACATCGATGTATCACGTCCTTCGCACGATACTGTAGGTTAAGGGCTTAACCAAGTCGTCTACTGAGCGAATGCTACGAAGTATAGTAATAACTTTTATTACGACTACTTTTATTAGGGTAGTGGAACATTGGTGCCTGAACGATACTTGAAAAATATTTAATCCGTTATCCAATCGATCTAATTATCGATATTACAATATAATTATACTAAATTCACCTTGTGTATCGTTTATGGATTCTAATTTCATTAACGTAATAAAATTATTTAATAATTGGAGCAACCCTTTCAACGCTTCTCCCCTTCAAGTTCGACGATTGAATTTAATTTGGTATAATAGTAATTCGATGGAATCGGTTTAATCCGGCACCAGCTTTACACATAATAAAAGCGCGCAGTAACGATTTCAAAGTTTCCATGTAATAAAGATTCAACGATTTTTAAGGATCCCGTGAGAAACAACGGAGGGTCGGTCAATTTGCAGGCAATCTACTAATAGGCGGCGGATGCAATTCGCGTAATGTAATTGAAGGGCCCCGGGAAAAAGAAATACATAAGTGGCTTTAGAACGCCGTTACTAAGATTGCTTTTCCAATTTCGCCTTCTTCTTGTTTGTCACACGCGAAACGTTGCTTTTTCATTTGTACGAGAGAAAAACGTTCCGAGTCGGACAGAGACTGTACGAATGAAAATACATTTTACGAAAGTGAAAAAGGAAAAGAAAAAAAAAGAAAACGCGCAAAAAAAAAGGAAACAAGAGGGGAGAAGAATATACACAAGAGAGAAGAGGTACATATTAAAACGGTGAACACGAATGGAGGAATTTCGAATTAAAATATGCAGTATCCATTAGTGCGGCGTAGAAGATGATGGAAAAGTATTGGAGTATTTTCGTGAAAATACATTGTGTATATTAAAAATTCAACAATTTTAGCAAACACGATTTTTCTTGCCACACTTTGCGTGTTCAAGATCTTGATTCTCCTTTCGCTTCTGTTTAACGCGTTTGTCTTTTAACGAGATTATTATTTTTTACTACGCATAGAGATGTAATTGTATTTTTAACAAACATTTTTGTAACGACCAGTTGTATAATAAATCGAATTATATTGCGTTCAACGTCGAGTGAATTTTACATGGAATTATTTTAAAAAAAAAAAAAAAATGCTGGTAAAAATAATATTTGCAAAAATAAAATAAAATGTTCAACATACCGAATTGAGAAAATATATCTGGAAATGTGTGCAATTTATCACTGAAAATTTTACAACCATTTATTCTGCTTTTCCATTAAACATTCACTATGATATGAAGAGAATGACGTTGCTATTAGAATTAATAATAAAACGGTAGTCTAAGGTGAAAGTTTACTCGAGTTTATCGGTCACTTGCATCGCACGCAACGTGTCAAACAACGTGATGTATAAAGCCAGCCTGATCCTAATTGCGATGTTCCTTCGTTAAAAATCAACGATGCAGTCGATAGATCCGCCTACAAGTTTACTTCGCATTTTACTGTCTAGAAAATATAATATATTCATCGTTCGCTCCAACTTATTCTATGACCTTTGTCAAAACTCAAACTTCTATCTATTTACTATTACTTATAAGCTATACTTGTTTGTATTTTCGAGAAAAAATTAATTGAAAGAATAAGCTTAACCAATGTAATTTATCCTAAATTGACATACTCGAAGCCTGTGTAACGATTTACCTGGATAATAACAAAATTCTTAAATGGCCTTAACCGTTTGCACTCCTCTGTCGAGTGTGACTCGACGTCAGTTTTTATCTCAGGAGCTCCTTTGTCGAGTTCCACTCGACATTCTTTCATGTCCACCTTTTTTTGTAAAACGTGCGGAAGAAAAGCAGAATTGCATCCTGGAAATTGTTTCAAGATATATCATACACTGAAAAATTACAAAATACAACAATAGTGTGAATAAAACTGCTATTTAAATGAATTTCTTTCATCCTTTATTTAATTCAAGTAAATTTCAAATAAAACATTTGAAAGCGTTGGCAGCTGCTGCTAACGAAATTGAAATAAAATTCCAAGTGCAAAGGGTTAATACAGCGCAACGTAAAAAGCCCCAGGCTCGGACGCTTCTCCTCTTCTCGTTGACGTATCATCGAACGTTAATTAGCATCGTCAAAGAAATCTAATCGACGTGAAGCGATACAACCAAACGTCTTCGTTCATTTATTCTCCGTTGCTTAGCACCTCGCTCCAAAACAGTTCCACGTCCCTTCTGAACTCATCAAAAACTCGAAACTAATTCACCGAGATCAATCTTCTCTTGCTCGCGACAAATTTCCACGACAGAACCATGAAAGTTGCCAATGAAGCACGTAACAATGTTCTTCCGGCGGAACCTGGCCCCGTACGTACAGTCGTTCCGTGCTCCGCTTGTCGTTGCCAATTCCAAAGTACGTGTTTTGTTGAAATTCCCGAGGAAAGATCGGGTTTAATAAGCCGGTCGTTCCATCGCGCAGAAGACGAACAAAGCTACGGGCTTGAGTCGCGGCAAATTACAAATGAAAACGTGTGCGGCATACGCCAAAACTCGCAGGAAATGGCGCGGACAAGTTTTGGATAAGTGGATCCGAGCTTTAGCGACCCAACGATACGACGCGTGGCTACGTGGCATTATGAAACCAGCCGAGCTGCTGCTCTTAGTTGCAATCTTCCATCTACCGTTTCTTTATTTCACCAGGCAAACAGTAGCTGACAAAAGTGTTCCAACACTCGTAAAAACAACTTTCATGAATATGTGTCGCGCGTGCTATAAGCAACATCTCGAGATATTCGGTAGCGTAGTAATACGTAAGACTCGGCGTGTCTGATCATTCGATCAATCGACTATACTACTTGATCGATAGTTTCTGTACTCTTTAAATATACAGACGCATTTTTATGATAAATATTCGAATGCTTGCATTTGCTCAATTTTCATCCGTCTTTGATCATTGCTCGTTTATTCATACTAATCGATATTATCTATAATTTTCAACCGATATTATCTACTAAGTGTACATTAAAGTAAGAGTTTCATTTATAATGTTTTATGTATCTCCACAAATTTTTTATTTATCTTCTTCATCCAACACGTCCTTCTTACGTTATATGCTGTTGCGTGTAAAATCAAAAGCACGCATTCCGTACGCGACAGTTTACGATGAATAAAACTCTTGATCGCCAACAGCGTAACGCCATATCGTAACGTCCATTCGAAATACGACGTTATACAGATGCTACTTGTTTCTTTTTTTTTTTCTTTCTTTCTTGCGGACACATACGTTTTACTGATGTTTCGGAGGATGTTTTATTATATTCGGCGAGCGTCCAGAGTCCGGATCGATCGTGTTTCGTCGTAATACCAAAGGGAATGCGTCTAGGTGCTCCAAATCTTTCACGAAACCGCCCGCTGGGAGTGCAAGAACCGCATTCTTCGGCGCAGTGCTTCTCAAGCTTTGTAATTTCGCGGCTCGGTGTAATAACGCGAAAATTCCGGCGGGCCCCACACTGATTAAAACTATTAATTCCGTAAACGTGTAAAATATGAACAGCACGGAGAATTTTGCTCGATCGAGAGAAGCAGAAAAAACCGGTTACAACGACTCGCAAATTCTCTTGGCTAAAGAAACGAATTAAACGGACAACGTTCCATTTACTATTGTAAATTCATCGATTAATATCTTTTGTCGAAACAAATGTGTCTTGCGCGCGTTAATCCAATTTATTTGAAAAATCCATTATTTTTTTATTGTCGCTTGAAATTTCTTATTTAAGATCAAGACTTATCTCGAATTAGGATACTTAAGGTTCTGATTGAAATTTCTTCTGTCCTAAGATATTTAGAAATATCTTTCGCTTGCAACAACAAATTGAGACAAAATCGGGTGAAAAAATTTGATATCGGTAACAACGATTATGACGATCGGTAAAAAGGATAGAAACGGAATTATTCGGTTTGCCGATTCTGTGTAGAATTTCCTACAAATTTGTTCGAAGGAAAAAATATTACATCTTGGCAAAGTTTCGATATAAAAATTCCCATAAATCGATCCAAATAATCCAATATGACGTTTGCTCGTTCAAAACAGCTTCGCAAATTTCAACTTCTCTTCTTGCTCTTTTAACGTCATTGCTAGCTTCGTTATCGCTAAAATCTCATATTCGTTCAATTTCACCACTTTTACCAAAAACCGAAGAAACTTCGGTTAACGATGAAACATTGTAACCAGATAACGTTTCAGTTTTTCGAACGATAGCGTGTAAACGAACAAACACGAAACAACCGCGGTAAAACGTTAGAGGGCTGAATTATTCTTTTTCCTTTTTTCTTTTTTTCCTTTTTTTGCGGTACGAACCTGTTCGTCATCTCGAGGAAGAAAAGAAAAGAAAAGAAAGGAAAATCAATAACATTATGATGTGAGTCTCGAGGGGCGATCCGGTTCGTGCTTCGCTTCTTTTAGGAGCACTTCCGCCGGGTCTTACGAGTCCTCGATTCGAGTTACCGGCGACTTATCGAGGCTCGCACGCCGCTTGCTTTGAGAATCCATGGTTCAGCGCGTTCCATGGAATACGTAGCGCGACGCAAGTCCGGAATACAACAGGCAAAAATAATTCTTGGACCAACTGGCCGTAAATTCCAACTTGATTCCCAGTTGAAACTTCGAGGTGAGATAGAGCCGATTGTATGTAGGGCGGAATGCGTGCTCGCAGGGTGGGAGAGCTCATAAATGAAAACTGCGAGCGCAGCTTTATTTTTAAGCATTCCTTGAAATGGTATAAAGATAGAATCGACGTAAAGTCCAAGTTTCGTGCATGAACCATCGAATGTGAATTCGTCCGAGCAATTCTTGCAATTCTCACTGTTGGCAATTTAGTACACATAATACGCTGTCGTTCAGAAATCATCCATAATATTTACAGTTCATGAACGAAACTAACAATCAGTGCGTCGTTTCTTGCTGTTTCAAGCAGTTCGATAATTTATTGATCTCTATATTTAATTTACACACTTCATTTAATTTGTATGTTACGAACGATGTTACAGATTATATAACAGAGATCATTCAGGACCCATTCGTAATACTTACAGTTCATAAACGAAAGTAAGAATCAGTTAGTCGTTTCTTGCTGTTTTAAGCAGTTCGATAATTCATTGATCTCTATATTTATTTTTAATTTGTATATTACGAACGATGTTACAGATTATGTAACAGAAATCATTCAGGTACCATTCGTAATATTTGCAGTTCATAAACGAAAGTAACAATCAGTTTGCCGTTTCTTGCCGTTTCAAGCAGTTCGATAATTCATTGATCTCTGTATTTAGTTTATATATTTTATTTAATTTAAAATAGATTATATAACAAATATAGAAATGCAGATATATTGGGAAATGGAATGAATTTGAAAAATAAAAAAAACTACAGAATATATCCGCGAGATGAAGAAAGTTAGTTCAGAATAATCTAACGATGTTACAGATTATATAACAGAAATCATTCAGGAACCATTCGTAATACTTACAGTTCATAAACGAAAGTAAAAATCAGTTCGCCATTTCTTGCTGTTTCAAGCAGTTCGATAATTCATTGATCTCTATATTTAATTTACACACTTCATTTAATTTGTATGTTACGAACGATGTTACAGATTATATAACAGAAATCATTCAGGACCCATTCGTAATACTTACATTTCATAAACGAAAGTAAGAATCAGTTAGTCGTTTCTTGCTGTTTCAAGCAGTTCGATAATTCATTGATCTCTATATTTATTTTTAATTTGTATATTACGAACAATGTTACAGATTATATAACAGAAATTATTCAGAAATCATTCGTAATATTTACGGTTCATAAACGAAAGCAACAATCAGTTCGCCGTTTCTTGCCGTTTCAAGCAGTTCGATGATTCATTGATCTCTATATTTAGTTTATATACTTTATTTCATTTAAAATAGATTATATAACAAATATAGAAATATACAGATATATTGGGAAATGGAATGAATTTGAAAAAAAAAAAAAAAAATACAGAATATATCCGCGAGATGAAGAAAGTTAGTTCAGGATAATCTTCTTGTATTATATTCTTCCAACATCAACGAAGAATACTTTATGCTATCGTTCGCCAGCATCGATAAAACATTGACCCTTTTTCCATCTCGAAACTCTATCTCTATCAACATAGGATCTATATCCTACATATATGTGTTTCAAGTATGTACATATTTCAGGATGTATACCGGTTGATTCACTTTTTCCTCTCGAGGCGAAAAAATATCCTAGAATTATGACATCAGCAATAATTTATTTCGTACAGCTTTTTATTTAAATAATCACTGATACCCAAATAAACAAAATAATACAGAACAAAAACGATCTATCATCGTATTAATTCCAATAATATAGATTAATTTTTTATAATGTAATTGTTTGCTTTTTCGATGAAATCAATTATATAAATAGAAAAAAAAAGAAAATTTTATTCTGCCGGAAGGATGAAAAGTCAATATTTAGATAAATAAACAGACAGATTGTTCGACTGTAATGCAACAACATATTATTCAAATGAAACGGTAAAAGAAAGAAGCAAAATAATGGTTAGACTGCGGGTGTTTATGTAAATTCGTTGTGTTTCTCTGAATATAAATTTAAGAATTTATTTAAAAGAGAAATTTAAAGAGTGCACGATAATACAGAAAAATATATAAAATATCCAAAAAAACGGTACTCGTTGTGACACTTAAATCTGTCTTTCCATTCCATTTCTTTACTCGTGTTGGTAAAAATAGAAATTTTCAGAAAAATTTGCGCTCCTTCGATAAGTATACGAAATGAGCTTTAAAAAATATAAGATATACAACTTTGAAGCGGCGGTAAAAAATTTCCTTCGAATAATAATTTATACGAAAGTCCATAAAATACATTCATCTTCGATCCTCCCATAAAACAACACCCAGCAAGCCAATTTATCAAACACCATTAATTCTGTCGTCGCCTTAGAGACCATTTTTCATTGTCGATCGGTTGAACGCGCGAAGAGAAGCTGACGAAACAATGGGAACACGGCAGCTATGATGATAGTAGTGACCAAAATGCGGAACAGTAATGGCCGCGTGAGTTGCATTAATATTAGCCCAGACGAGGCCTTCCCATCTAGAACGCTTTGCATACGCAATAATTCGCTCAATTATTTGCCCATTTCGATCACGCCAGTCAAAGGCACGAGCGACTAAACTAAACGCGCCAATGATCATTTCAGGAGGCAAACCGCGATGCATTTTAGACCGTGCGTTATTCCACGTTTCACCAGTTTCGATTACACCTTCCGTTAAGATGAATGATTTATTTACATTCGACGGGGTGGAAATGTAATGAGAAGGGTGTAGAGTACATTAATGGGCAAATTCTTTATTCTCAATGATTAACAGTGACGTTAAACGTCACACAGCGTGAAATTACGATCTTAACAGACGCAATCGCGCGGATCAAACGCTATTCAAGCTAGAGAATTAATTTATGTTATTGACAGAAGAATAAATTGTTTTCGTTTTATCGAGAACACAGACTTTATTAATTATTAATTATTCACGAATCGGAAGATGATATTCCGTGTTGTGTACAAAAATGATCGTTCGAATTGTTAACCTTCGAGTCGATGTTTGATACTTTTAATATTTAAATACCAGGGAAGAAAGAGACTTTTTGAAAGTTGGAAAAATAGAGCAATGTATAAATATTTTGCTGTAAAGGTAGCGAGTAAAATTTACACAGATATATAGTAAAATTATATCAAATACCGAGAGCAAATATTTAAAAACTATGTATATTTGAGTAATATTTATGACATACAGAATGTCGGAAAATTGGTGATACGAGCAGAAAGGAAGTAAATCTATATAAAAAAAAAACAAGATAAAAATATACAGTAAAATATTTTTTATACGACGCTTCGTTTTTTCGGAAATTGAGTTTGCAAATGAAAAATGTGAAATACAATTTTTCCGTTTCGAGCCACGTTACCAAGAAAATGAAATTTAAATATATCTAGTTAAGAACTGGCCCTGTACATGCGCATAATAAATTCTTAAATATATTTTTCTCAAAAATAGAAGCATTCTTTGGCAAAATTTGATTCCACGCTTTCCACTTCTTTCTTCGCGTACATTCGCCTCCTTTTGGCTCGTGCCATCAGTTCGGTAACAACCGTTATAGTTATAACTCGAGACTCGAGAAGTCAATCAAGTTAATTAATTGCCATCTAAATCGCATATTGGGAATTAATTAATATCCGACGCTCGGCGAAGAAATACTTTCGTCTCTTTAGAACCACGGATTCCATTGAAATGCAAGGAAACCCGAACTGGTCGACGTAAATGAAAGACAGCGTCTTCGGAATATGACGAGGCAATCGAATTAATTTTTCAACGGGACACGTAATTCCTTTCCAGCTGCTTCTGTTAATTCCATAACCCGGCAACGAGCAGCAGTTCGAGTTACCTTGGTCGAAAGTAGTTCTCAAAGAGAATGAAACGCGTTCAGAACCGCGTGTTCTCGTCTCACGAAGACTCAGCCCGTCACGAAATGGCACCTCTGCCACCATTTTGCTTCTCTAGGTGTTCGCTACGAGGAAGATCTTCCTTCGTCTCGCGAGACAATCTTAATTTATTCGCGCATCATTAACGCGCCGCGTAAATAATTTAGCAGCGTAACGGCGGCGCAATTGAATTTTCAGCTCGCCGTTTATATCTTAGATCTTAGACGGAAGATTCTTGTTAAAAGGTTTGAATCGAAAACGCCGGATGATTTCGTATTCGTCTCTCCGTGGAAATCGCACGGAATTACGTGTACACGGTGAATCATTGTAAATTAACTGGCTGAGAGAAATATTCCTTGTGCATTGTGAATGTATATTTACAATTGGATAGATTTACGCACGGAAAACAGATGGTTTTGGTTTACAGAGATTAATCCTGTTGCGTTCCTCCAACCTTTATATTCCTTTTATATTTTTATATAAGAGGAAATCTTTCATTAAAATTGTGTTTTATTCTAATTTTTTTTCTTTTTTTTTTTTTGTATCCTTTTGTAATTTATTTGTTCGTTAATGAAATTTCATAGATTTGCTTGAAAAATAAAGAAGATTGCTCGTCGAAGTAAGAAATCGTAAAACATTCTTTTCCTACTTCGTTCAATTACCAACTATACGGCATTAAAAGAAACTAGCTAGCATCTGCCGAATTGCAAAGTTCATTGAATCGCGGACGATGAGATTCTAAGGATCGTATACATTATAAAATCCACAGTTTTTAAATTTAAGGGCGCAATAGTTAGAAGACTTACTCGCTGGATTTCACTGCCAATAAAACTTCGCCTGAGTTATCATTTCTCTCTCGGAAGTGTACTTAAAAAGTTACGAATGAAGATGAAATCGTTCGAGCAGCGGGAACACTTCCCTTCCCGGCCGATCTTTCGAATTTTACATCTCTAACTCTTCGAATCTTATATCGTAAACATTTAAAAGTCCAAGATAATAACCATGAAATAATACGTAGAAGGGAAACTAGAGTGCTTGAACGTATCGATCGAGATCTAAAAATATATCTGCGGTAAAAATACATTAATTGAATGGAAACTTTTAACGCCATCATCAAAATACTCTTAAAGGATTCTTTATATTTATAAAGCTCTCAAAACTTTCAGTTGTCGTGCTTTCGTCGCACATAAATAATAGCTAAAATAAATAAAAGAAGTTTCGTGTACTTCGCAGCGAGTTTAAATGCTATATCAATGTCATAAACTTAGAGGCCATCGCGGAATCGAGTGCTCGCTCTCTATTTATTCCTTTCGATCCTTTTTCCTCTAACTCGTTTTAAGCCACTGTTAAGGCGAGAATTGAAAAGGAAGGCGAAGCAAACAGCTGAAGTCGTTGGAATTCATGAAACGATTAATACGTTCACGGTGAAACGTGGCGTGTAACAGCTTTTAAAAGCTGCGTGCGCTGTGACCAAGTAATAGCTCAAGAATATACGTATGTTTACAATAGTTGAAGAATGTAAGTACGTTATATATGTACGATACGTATATATGAGACTCAAGTCCACTTATTATTTATGCACACGAACAACTATAGCAACGATATGAATTATTCGAAATAGAGTATTTATCACGATGAAACGAATCTCTATTTATTGGCTTGGCAATTAAGCGATCGCAGATTTTGTCGATACCATCTATTGCAATTCGACAGATGCTAGCTAGTTAATTCTTTTAATTCCGTATAGTTGGTAATTGAACGAAGTAGGAAAAGAATGTTTTACGATTTCTTACTTCGACGAGCAATCTTTATTTTTCAAGCAAATCTATGAAATTTTATTAACGAACAAATAGATTACAAAATACCACCTATCGCCAATCCAATAAATTCCGCTTTTTTAGTTACGTAATAGCAAATATGCTATTTTTTTCTCTCGTGAACGATCGGCGTATCGTTCCACGAACGTCTAAACCGTCTGTTTTTTCGATTGAATCTTTTCGTACGATACATCTCGAGGTATATCATATTTTTGGGCAAGTATCGTTTCAAACGTTCACGTTTTATTCTCTACGATATCGGAAAAAGATAGTTGATATCATTCTTGATAATGCAACTTCGACAAGAATAGATGTAAATCGACTTGGCTGGCGAATTATTCGGTGACATGGTTCAAGAAACAAGAACTGGCTTTGACGCGAACAAATCACGTAACTTGCCTTACGGTAGTCACGGTAACATGACGATTTTGACAGGAATATGTATCGTTCTTGCGCAACAGAATATCATTCTACGCGGATCGCGTTTTTGCTTCCTGCGAAGCATCGAAATTTCGCCTCAAGACGCAGTCACTGAACGCGTGTCATCCTGAAGCATTTGTTCTCTGAGAAATTGACAAATAATTTGAATTCTTCTTATTCGCGAAAATTCTAATTCGCGAAACGAAAGTTTTGCATTGTGCAACGTGTACTTTTCGAACAATAGGCGAGCTGCTAAGTTATTGTATACGTGTACGAGGAAGGATGATAGTACTGTTTATAAGCTGAACAAAGCTTTTGGTAAAGCATAGTATGATGTAAATGGCAACAAATGACCTGTGATAACCGTTTCGACACACCTTCGAACAATACGTCAGGCATTAGAGGTAAACATCATTTTAATGAACGAGCGTGCATGCACAACGGGTCGGTAATGCATTCGATGTAAATCCTTTCCTGGAAATACGATAATCAGCTTACTAATCGAACATTTGCTGCCCAATGATCATCCGCATTGACAGAGATACTAAAGTTGGCTTTCGAAGAGCAAGAAGGAAAGACGAATCATATGAAATTGGTAAAACCAAAATCTCCAAGAAAAAGAGAAATTCAACATTCTAACTCGAGCCAATCTTTTGCGAATGTTAGGTTGTATAATGTAGTGTCTTTCTTTTACAACGTCTTTTACACGTCTTTTACAACGACGCATCTTTATAAAAATATGAAACCTAATCTGTCAAACGTTGCGATCTTTATCTTGATAAAGCAAAATGGATCATACGTAATTCGATAAAATAATATAAAACGATAAAAGTTCCTTATAAAACGAAAGAAACTTTTCGGACGACCTAATATGCACGTTGTTATAATGTAATTCGTTTGATCTCTTTAAAAGAGAAGAAAAAGGAAGAAAGAAAGTGTCGTAGAAAAAAATTATAAACAAAATAATTTCACTCGCCGATTAATCTTCCATCTTGTTTCTGTTCTCGTCATTTTTTAATTCATCGACGAAACATTCTCGACGAACGAAGGTATTGCTTTTATGCAATTACGCAGCATTGCATATGTACGTGTTATTTCTGTTAATTTACCGCTTGTTACCATTAATGTACGGAATTATATGAGAAGCTGTAACATACAATGTGTACGTTTACGTCGAATACCGTTGTAAAATTCCAGGTATTGCGATTTCCGTTGAAACGAGAGAAATACCACACGAAGAAGTTTCAGATACTCTCCGCTCGTGGAATTACTTCAACTGTACCCACTAAATTGTTTGAGAAATTTCGTATTTCTTCATTAGGGCCGGCTGTCCGCACGTTGCGCTCAAATGCTGGTTATTTCCACGATCGCTGCTTTACGATTCAATGAAATCCTGTAAATGTACGATGGGGCAAAAAGTGTAGCTTTCGAAACTAGAAAATACTCGAAACTTTGAAACACAGGCGGTGGAATATCCGATGTCGAATTAAAAGGATCGGTTTTCGATTGAAAGATAACTGAACGTATTCCAAAGATGCCAGCACTTTCGCAAACAAGGCAATTCCAAATCTCCGTAAATCTTAATCGAAACAGAGAATCGGACAATAATCCTTAATCCGTACGAAGCAGCGTGCACGATCGCAGAATCTCAAAAACCGCATCTCCATCGAATCATCGGGAATTTCTGTACAATTTTCGCTATCGGTAGATCATCGATCGTAGCTGGTAATCAAGACATTGCGATCGGTCGGCAAATAGGGTAACATTGTACATGCAGCTGTGTACCATCCAAAGGAAATCCACCACTGGATATTCAGTAATGAGCTTATTAATTAGATCCGTTTGATACGTAAGCGAGATTGCATTTGACGTGCAAGTTAATCTAGTAGGCCAATTTAGTGTATTTAGCGTTGCAACCGATTGAATTCGCCCGGAACAGAAAGATCATAAGCCCATTAACGCAACTCCGCTATCGAGCACCATCGTATCTTGTTATCAAGTTTCAATGATATTGCTGGGATTCAAGACTAACCTGTGCTCTACTATAGTTCACCGTCTGAATGAAGATGAAGCGTACCGGCTTATGAATTACATCATACGCCTGTTGAATAACACGTTGCTCGCTGTAAATCAAAAAGCATTTAAAACTTACGATAATTTTAGTATTGAAAGCTTTCGTATCACGATCCACAGCATGAGAAAAGTAACAGTAGCATCTTATTTATTAATTTATCTAAAATGGATTAAACAGGTGTTGGTTAAACAGCAAACGATGCTTATTTAACGTGAACTAAATACAATAACGTGCTATAATTAAGACAACTAAATAGTTCATTTGCAACTCTCGCCGCCACGGCTCCGACGCTCTCTCTCTCTCTCTCTCTCTCTCTCACGCGGCCCACACTCGACGACACTAGTGTCACACACTCAAGAAGGTCACACGCTCAAGAAGGTCACGCGCTCAACAAGGTCACACGCTCAGATGGAGTAATAGGATAAGCTAAACATCCTGCGTGCCACACCTATCTAAACAATAACCAAATAGTAATGGAATAGTCGCCTCTGATATACACCAGACAGACGACAACCCCTGCAGAGGTTAATACTAAAACCTCAGTATAAAAACCTTCCCAAATTAGCGCTCGAGATCGTTCTGTTGTAACACTTTGAACCGTCACTCTGTTGGATTCGCATAATAAATTCTATTACCATATACAAAGTTCAATTTCTTCTTCACACCTTATTTGTGAAACGTTCGAAATGCGACGCGAGGAGATCACCGGTGATCTGTCATTTTCCTGATTTCTTGTGTCTCCTACGTGACACTAGCAACACTCTCACGACAACGCAATTCGTATTCTCTGACCTGTCAGCTCACACTCTCTGACTTCTCAACTCACACTGACTGTTGACTCGTCTTTCTTCCTTAGCATCCCTTTGTCTTTTTTCATAGCCCTACTACTATTCGATTGATGGATCGACATTGATGGACCTGTCGACATTTAGGCTTTCTCGCGACATTGTTTATGGTTCAGCCGATATCTCTTAGGCCTTTCGTCCACGATACTACATTTTTTTTATTTTTATTTTATTTGGAAGTAGCTTACAATTAATTGTCATTGAGAATTATAAGTAAATTATTCTGGCGTGGCACTATAACGTGAATGATAAGTGATTATCGTATAGCTGAATCTAATGTTTAAATTTAGAGGGTAATGTCTTTTTAGCCTGCGGATCTGATCCATTGTGTCAAGTAATTAAGTAACTATTGGGTTTTGGTGATTGTTAATGTTGAAGTGGTCAACACTCCTAAGAAAACTCTACATCTGGTCTTTTTAGTTTTTTCAAGCACTGAACCCATCAACAGCGTATAGACAATAGACTGGGACGAAGGCAGACCATAGACAGTTGACAGGCGACGATGGCTTCGGGATTTTCAGTTATAGCCAGACCAGCTCGAATTATACTCCTACTTGTACTTACACTTCTGTATTAAAATATATTTTCTACTTTACAATTTATCCACGCGTTCCTCTGTTCATACATCCAATAACCTCAACAATTAATTCTTACGTTATATCTATTACTGAATTTGGATATCTTTTCTTTAACTGTAGCTATCACGATACTACATAACATTGGAATAAAAACGCGTAAAAAAATATTCAAAGGACAGTGTACTCGTTGTAATTAATTACTACAATTATAATAGAAATTAGAATTTTCTACCAACATCCCGAGAATTCTTTCCACCTTTTTCTTTTAGAAGTGTAAAAATCTTAGGATTGCACGTAAGCAGTGCAGTTCGTCTACGTAGCGTGAAAAATTGATTTGAAGGATTGCTCGACTGTTCGAATTATATATAGTCTGTCGAATGTTAGAAAAATCGATAGTATCTGCTTCTTGGTGCACGTTTTACCTTCCGCCTTTCGGAAAGAAGGTTTGTCAATGCCAAATCTGATGGTACACAGACTGGATCGCTACGGATCGGTTCTCTCTCGTCATACGACGGCATCAAAATAACATGACTTATTCCAATTCTAGACGTATTGTATGCATCAACGTCACGATTGTTGCTTAGGTGTCACATTCCCAAGTTGAAAAGTTAAGTTTCGCTGATCCTTTCGAGCCTGTAAGTGCGAAACTGTGTTCATTTAATTTGGATTACGAAGGCACACGCGATTAAAATTATTTTCTCCACGTTTCTCCTCGTTTTCTTAATTTCTTAATTCTATTAAAAGACCAACGTATAGCGTGAGCTTAATTATCCTGACTAGATTTTACAAAAGCCAAGAAAAACGAGCTTTATAATTTCCCTGATGTCGTCTTTCTTCTCATTCGTTAAGTTTTCAGATTTATCTCGTAAACAGACTACGAGAGCTCAAACAACACGTACAAGCAACAAATTTACAATCAAATTATTTCAACTAAATTAAATCACCTCGTATTGAATGTATTTCTCTCACGAATTAAGACAAATAAATCGAGCAATTTCTACGTCTGTATAAAGCTCTAAAATAGTCGCTCGAACGTTCTAACTTCTCTTAAAGATAACAAAACCACCCGAAGCTCTAAATATCTGAAAACTATTTAAAAACTGAAAAAAGTCATGCGTAAAACGTTGTAGCCAAAGGGAACGTTATTATTGCCAACAAAAATGTTCCATCGAACCAGCTAACGCTAATATCATCAATCTATTTACGAAACATATTCTTCGAGAGAAAACGAAGAAACCGGAAAATCAATTTCATTGTTAAAGCAGCGTACGATAGATTCGTGGAAAGTTCATCTTCGCGATACAAATTGGCAAACATCTTCGCGAATCGAAGCCCGGCAAAGTTGACGAAAGGAATCGCGCGAATCGAACCAACGCCGTAGAACTAATTAAAACAGTTATAGCTGCACGCGACCATTCCATTGCGGTTGATATTCTTTCATTTGGCCCGCAGGTTTTCCTTCCAGGCTGGAGCAAGCTCCGAAATGGATAGCGAGACACGAGCAACGACCACTGCCTCCGTTTCAGCCGATCAATTTGCCAAACGTTCTGTCGATTATTTTCTCCTTCGACTTAATCGTCCGGACAAACGATCCTCTCTCGCTCGCGGCCAGTTTTTCCAACTTCTTTGTCAGCGCGAACTGTTTCCGTGTTGACCTCCGCTGTTTTATTATGCACCCGTTACCCGTATCGCGTGATGTTTGAATTGACGCGAACGTTGGCGTGCCGATCTGTACGTCGCGGTTTAATTCGCCGAGGAAACAAAAAGAAACCGGTATATCGTAGATTACCGGCGTTCTAATTAATTCTGAATCCATTAGAATAATCAGAGAAAACTGAGCACTGTAAACGACACGCTATTATTGTAATCACTGTAATCGTATGATTTTTCGTGAACATCGCAAGTCCATGCTTGGCTGTTCTTTTCTTTCTTTCTGGATCAATACCAGAGCTACCGCCGGAACGACGAGTTTCAAATTCCGTTATTTTCCTTTTTACGATCGTCAAGGGCGTGTTAAATATTTTTGTCAAGATCAACGTCGACATTTTTATTCCAATCAAAATATACGTTCCTATTTTCTTTTCACTATACTGTCGTAATAACAATTAATTACACGTTGTACATTTAGATAGAGATTAGAGAAACTGCTTGTTTTCGAGTTTAATTCATTCCACTTTTTATAGCATTCTCCATACTATACATCTGGGATATTAAGATTTTGAAATTATCGGTCGTTGAGAAACACGGAGAAAACGTTTATTTCAACTATAATTACCATCTGCCATATCGTCTTAAAAAAGAGAACAGAGATTTATTGTTACGATTATAAAACTGTGAACCTCGTAAAAATTCGCAGTCTCGCGGTCGCAACGAATCAAGCGGTAGAATTGTGGAATAATTCGAACGCAACCCTTTAATACCATTTATTTCACGATAGTCCACAGATCAAGCAAGAAAATGGAAATAAATTTGACCGAAACGGCCAGACGTTAACAGTCACGAAAATGTCTCGTAACCTATCCGGAATTGCTCGGTTGGCGGTTGCAACGAATTGCGATTAAACCGAACATGGACAAATAGACTTAACACACTCGCTCCCACCCACGGCCAACGTATCGTATCCAACTTACGTTGGCTGGAATAGAGACGCATGTGAATAATTCCAATTCGAACAGGTCGACCGTGCATTTAAATATTGGATATTCAAATCAGCCATGCAAGTACCTCCGTGTCTAGCAGAACGGAGAAAAATTTCTCTTCTTTTTATTCCTCTTTTGTTCTCTCTCCTGTCCTGTTTTTTTTTCTTCTTCTTACTTTGTTTTAATTCATCTTGAAAACAGTACAGATCCGGAAGAAAACAGAAATCCGAAATTCTCGACTAAAAAGCAGTTTTACATTTGCCTAAGATTATTTGTTCTCTTCTTTCCGGTGGAAAATTTCGCCGAACCTTATCGTTTCATTCCCTCGATACATATTTCCTTTTCTTTTCTTTTTTTTTTTGTGCGTGTAAATATCGATGTGCACTTTTGATACACTGTTCATATTTAAGGAAAGAAATACACGCGGACTATGCGGATTTTTGTTTTCGGTTTCGCGCTGTTTGTTGTTTCTGCAAGTAGTTTAAATATTTGCTCGTTGGTATTTTCTGAATACTGCGGCTGAGCATTGAGTATCTGTCCGTACGTTTACGTTTTCTATCCTGGCTTTTGTTTTTTTCATTTTGTTACGTTCTTAACTTTATGTATCTTAACTAAACTCCCTTTTCAACAATTTATATGTTTTGTACAAACCGTGTTATTTGTGCACCATATTGTCTTCCGAGATATAATTTTAGTATATCGATCTTTTGCGAAAACCGACACATTCGATTAAAGTAGATTACCAATAATACAAATTGCTGAAATATTTATACCAATAATTAACTCTGACATTGTTGAGTCATTAAGAATTTCATTAATTATAACTATCGTGATTAAATCGTAAGCTATAATAATTACGATTATACTAAAAGTATAACAATTGTGAAGGTAACTTGTAATTATTTGATAAAAAAAATTCACAAAGATTTGCGAAAAAAGCGACGCAAACCGTTTTTCACAATCTCCAGACTATCTTCGTTATTTTAAACAATCGAAGCTCGAAGCTTGGCCAATGAAACCGCAAAATGTCTTTCGAGATCTAATTTTAATATATCGATCTTCTGCGAAAACCAACCATTCGATTAAAGTAGATTACCAATAATCCAAATTGCTGAAATATTTATACCAATAATTAACTCTGACATTGTTGGGTCATTAAGAATTTCATCAATTATAACTATCGTGATTAAATCGTAAGCTATATGATATAACAATTACGATTATACTAAAATTACAACAATTATAAAGGTAACTTGTAATTATTTGATAAAAAATTCACAAAGTTTTGCGAAAAAAGCGACGCAAACCGTTTTTCACAATCGCTAGACTATCTTCGTTATTTTAAACAATCAAAGCTCGAAGCTTGGCCAATGAAACTGCAAAATGTCAATTGGAATTTAACTCGCAGTTGGTCGTTAATATTATCGCGATAAATCGTGGAAGACGAGAGTGTATTCTATATTTATGGCGAATATCACCGGAGAATTTGTCATAAAGGCACGGAATAATAATTCACGGTTGCACGAAGGTAGCAGTCGGAACTTCGCAAAAGTGACAGGAACGAGTATAAATATTTCAAGACGGTGTTACCAATTTAGGAGGCGCATTATCGCATATAACGAAAGCATTTGAAATGGATCGATAAGATATAACCCTTCTTGCATTTTCCTCGAACCAGGAAACTCGCTATGTCGCGACTTATGAATTTATGATAGCGATATGATAGAGTCATTATTTACCATGTCGCGTCCTATCAATGTACTTCTTACCTTCTTATCCTATATTTCCTTGCTGTTATCCGCTTGATAAAATATTTTAAGCGACGTTTAAAGTTTGAAGGTAATTCTGATTGACGGATAGGTGAAATCCGCATTAATAACACGGTTCTATTTATAAAGTTCGATTGGGAAGCGTTCTACGAAAAGAAGACAAACTTTTGAATTTTTTTTTTTTAAAGAAAGAAGAAAACGATTGAATTACAAAATTTGTTTCCATTTAAATTTGACGAACAATAGTACAAAGAAAGAACAATACTCTGTTTTTTTTTTTTTTAGTTTTACAGGGTGGAAAAATAATCAAAATCGATAGACATTTTATAAAGCGCAATCTGATCACGATGAAAGCTAATTGAGATAACTAATGGCCGGAAGATGGGACAAAAATTTATCAATTGCTAATTCTTGTTCATAATTTTCTTCCAATATTGAGGTAAGAAGTAGCTATTGGATTTTGTGCTTGGTAAATGTTTAACTTGAAGGAGGCAGAAGGAAGAAGTTAGGTAATAAAAGGTATGCGATATTTAACAGATGGCATTCACAGATTCCTGGCATTGATTCTTTACATTAGTCGAGAATTGATTTTGAAAGTCGATTTTCACGCAACTTGCAGCGTCTTTTCAAATGCCCTTGTGTGCCCAGAGTCTAATACAGATAGGAAAAATTATATCGCGCTTTTCACTGTTTACCTTCTTCCATCTTTTCTTACAATAAAATCATATTCTATCCCATCCTCGACGATCATGCTGTCTATTTTACTTAGAGTGCTAGACGATAAGGTGGTTCAATAAAGGAAATTTATCCTCTGGAACGATATACCGTATTATAGAAGGTTCGAGTAAAAGTGAAATATTCATTAGAAACTATTTACCACGTGGATCATCCGAATTCGCGTACATCGCGAGAAAGAATTTTAACAAGCGCTAAAACACCTTCACACTCATCGCGTTCGTAAAAATTTGCCATAGAAAGAAAGTCTTCGGTACGAAAACTGCGAATTCTATCTTCATACGATAGATTCATCTTCTTAGATTATTAGATTATTTTTAAACTTTCAAAGATCTTTCGGAGAATGCTTTAATATTAAAACTACGAATTCTAATCTTCCTAAATTATTCGTTCAAGATTTCTATCAACTGTCCGATAATATTCTATTAAACGTTAAGATCTGAAATTAATAAGAGTTTCAAAGTCTTGACAGAGAAAGCTGTTAAAATAACATTTATATTAAAATCACGAATTCTCTGCTTTACTTGGATTACTCGCTCAAGGTTTCTACGTGTAACTCTCGCGTATAATTCCGCAATTGCCATAAGAGACACGAAAAGAACTGCGATATTCAACGTGACTATCTAAAAAACCAACTATTTTGCCACGTAACATCCCCTTTGAAAGAGCTACTCAATCACCAACGTACAACCACATACGCAACCTCGTCAACGCGATATACGACACCATTAATCCCGTCCTTCGTACCACTATTCCCTTAAGCATTTCATATCATTATCAATTTATCTGCAGTCAGTCCCTCCCATTTCCCCCTATTTCTTTATAGCGTCAACGTGTCCCATAACTTTTACAAGGAGTTTCCTTAAACTGCCAGTATCATGATTCGTGTAACGTTGTACATCCAAAAGATTCTTAACGAAGGGCTGGGGTAGTTCAAAGCATCCTGCAAAAATCTCTCTCTCTCTCCCTCTCTCTCTCTCTCTTTGGTCGACTCGTCCCGACGTTCGTAAAGCCAAATGCAGCTCGTTCTGATGAGCTCGTAAAGTACTTTTTATTCGTCGTTTACAATTGTAATAGAAAGAGCAAACTATATAAACTTAACGCTATTACGTCTCGTGAATCATTTTTCTTCCGATTGCGTTTTTTTCTTTTTTTTTATCGCGTTTTCTGTATTAAACTTTCCCATGTCAAACTTCTGAAGTGCATGATTTCTAGTTTCAATTTTCCGCTAAAAGCTTTTCTTAACGCATTCAACGTTGTTTTGAAACTTTATTCGTACGAAAGAAACATTGGAACGTAAAATTTCGAAGACCTTGGCAAGATCCATAAAATGGCTTAATAAAATAAGAAGAATAGGCTATAGTAGTGATATGTAACATTAAATAATATATGTAATAACAGAAAATAAGAGACACAGGAAATATTAAATGATACGTAGAACGATTACAACGACATGTACGCGATACCATGTTTATTGTAGCATTTATTTTCATTTAGTATCTTCATATGACTACAGAAATCGACTGTCATAAGAGTAAGACGTAGAATCAGATAAAAACACTGTCCGTAATCATAGAATTAATTCGACGATAAATAACGAAACTATAATATAGAACAATGCAACTTTACTCGAGAGACTTGCGTTAAAAGTTAATTTGAGTTAATTTCATGGCTTTATACCAATTTACGTTGCTTCGTTCTCCTAGTTACAAGGCGCAGAATTTTCGAGAATGCGACTGTAGAAGAGAATGAAATTCCTAAGTTGGTAAATTTTATTCTTGGCATTTTTTGAGCTCAGAAGGACCGTAACTTGACCCAGGACGTTTCTATGGCTGATACAAGCCGTTTTATATGAAATCTTTATATGGCACTCGCCTGTTTGCCGGCCACTCAACGAATCCTGGACTTATCTATGGAATAGTGACAATATACTCGCCGCATAGGCAACCGTAAAAAAGAACCGAGGCGGCGAACAAGCTCGTAATACTCACGCCGCTGGCGACCTTTCGATAAAATCAGTCCACCCCTCTGGGTTGACGGTCATTTTGCGTACCTTTCGTTTTTCCCCTACTGGCATTTCGTGAAGCGAAAAGAGCGTCGAGCTGACATCCCTCGGTTCCACCCCTTCACCATCACGTCGCGTCGTCGTTTTTCTAGGCGCGTCACGACGAGAATACTATCGTACAATTTGATTTCTAGATTTTCTCCAATTCTCTCTTGAAAACCATTCTTTCTATTTGACGTAAGAAACGATTTCAATAACATTTAACAACGAAACTAACTTGCGCAACGGACGTCTGTGAGCTAGAAAATTGTCGTTTGTCGATTTATCGATATCTTCAAGCTGCAGCTTTAACACTTTGACTACCAAGCTGAAATCACATGTTTCGCTGAGGACGCCACGGCAGTATTTTTATTATTCAAAGCATACAATGGCAAAATAATAATAAATTGACGATGTAAGACAACATTCCTCTCCAATGGACCGTTTATCTTATTGGTGGTCACGGGTGAACACCGTGGCGCCTTGATAACAGTCGATAGCGACATATTATAACGAGGCTTCGTTTATTTCAACAATCCATTCGCATTCGTCGTTTCGTCGTAAGCAAAACGTGCAGAATATATCGTTGAAACGTGTAGAAGATATTAGTAAACGGTATTTGCTCATTCTATATATAACAGTAAGGTATGTTCATACTTCTAACTTCAATTACATGATTATAAAGCAGCATTTACGATTATTTTCTAAGCTGTGTTTATAATAATATTCGTAGATTACCCCTCAAAGATATGGATGCAAACACAGTGCACCGTTAGATGCAAGATTTGTTCTCATTTTTTTTTATTGATGTTCTAATAAGAATGTTTAATTGCTCAATAGGGTACTTTTTATTTCAAAGTATCTTCTATTTATCGGTTATATTCGAAATGCCCTAACCGTCGATTTTCATACTATTTTTACAATTGTAAAAAGTTCAAGCGTTCTGGTTATCAATGACCACCGTGGCTGGTCATATATGATCAACGTGGCAGTCAAAGTTTAGATGGAAATTTCAGTGGCGGTAAATAAGTTTTGAAAATTCTCTGCGAGGAACAACGTTCTATAAGCAAAATCTAATTTCCACGATGCTTTTATCTAACGTTTCATTCTCCTCTCGAAGCGAACGTACGATAGATATCTATTGAGAATTGTGGATTTTAATCGCCAAAATATATAAATGTATACGAACACATAGAATTGATACCGAAATAGTTGCAGATTTATTTAATATGCGATTTACATGATCTTCTATACCGCACTACTAACGGAACAGTTGTATTCATCTGTTTTACGAGACGCTGTGCACACACATACTTCCACACACTTATTATACTCATATATGTCACTACTACGTGGCTGATCTAGTGTAACACACAAAATTACACATATTTCAATAATATCTATATCTTTACGGATAATCTGCAAAACGAAGAGAACCGGCGAAGAAACGCAGACTTGCAGCTAATGAGAAACCACTGTGTCAGCTGGTAACTGGAAAATGTAAATGTTTCGACCAGCGTCGTGAAAACGTAAAGCTTCCGGGGAACGAAAATAGCGCGGCAACTGTTCGATTTATTCGGAAATTTTCCATTGTAAAGTCAAAGCAACTGGGATCACCTTGTTTCTGTCAGCGATGACGTAGGGTAAATAGCTTTGCAAGCAGCGAGACGCGCATGTATAGACGCGATCACCACGCGAGGACGTCCTCCAGCATCTTCTCGCGTAGCTAGGATACAAGTCTCGATGAATTAAAAATAAGCTTGGAAAAGTTTAGGCCGCTTCAAGTTCCGTAAGCCTCTGGCTATATCCCAGTTCTGCAGCCCCGACCATACACACCCAGGAGGATTACCGTTGCAGCAATTCCACCAATACTTTGTTGGGAATGCCACGTAACGCCAGGTTAAAATCGTTCCGATCGAACGCGCGATAGTCTGGCTATTAGCTGCAATTTTGCCAATTCATGCCGCCACGATCAACCCACGATATATGCCCGGCAATAATATCGAGCTTGTGCAAGGGTTGTTTTCTTGCGAGGGTTTCTCTTCTTTCTGCCAATTAAGCGAAATTTACAGCGTTGTTCAAAAGTCTTTGAAAACTGGCGATGGAGATTACGTATAGTTTGATAGTTTCTCGAATTTCTGTTTCCATTTGTATTGCAGATTCTGGCTATCAGCAGCGAAATTAATCAACTCCGCTCTTGATCAATTTGAAGATTTCGTTGATATTCGGTTCGTCGAGAGAGAAATTTTCTGTCACAGCTTTCTTTATCGCAAATATAAGTGACATAAGTAATCGACGAAGGATCAGCACGAATTAGCATCAAAATAAATTTGTCCTATTATTTATGTCGTCACGTTTTTCTAATTTTTAATATATACAGTCAATCGGTATTAGTTTCTGAATGACTCGTTTCAGCATTAATAATATGTAATTGTTTATTTGTTCTATTTTGGATGTTTAATATGGGACGGGAATGTTAACGAAGAAACAGTTGACTGATTAAAGAATTTTTAGAGAGAAGCTAAAGATGAACGAGTCGAATGAAATTATGGAAAATTAATTAATCGAAGAATTGTCGATTTAAATAGAATTATACTTGACGTTTCGAATAAATCTCAGCTACGTTGATGGACATCAATTTATAAAAATAATTATGAATAAGAGATTGTCAATATCGAAATTATAAAAATTGTACAATATTGAAATTATTGCAATTTATATCCCGACGTTAATATAAAACGAACGAATGAACGTAGTCTTTATTTATTGATATCCATAAACATTTCCATATTGTCATAAAATGTCACAAAATTGTGTACATAAAAGAAGACAGGTCTTGACCACATTTTATATTCATCGAAAATACAACAGCGCATTACCGTTAAAAGTAAATGTTCGAAAGCATACAACCGTAAAATGGCTTGAAAATTTACGTTTTGACATGCACTGAATTATTCTCCATTGGATGATCGACGTGGAAAGCAATTTTTTGGACATTTTATTGTAAAAATTACAACACCATTATATATACATTTTGAGGGAGATTTGGAAATTTTACAAATATCCATCGAATGATTACTGTTGTGGTCGTAAATATAGAAGTATAAAAGGAAGGACAATGCTTGATTACTCAGTTGTGTTATATCTGGCTTATGACCTGTGTTTCCACGAATTTTACATCCAGTTTTACTCATATTTTACGAGGATATTTCAACGGACCATATCTAAAGCCGCGTCACCGATAGAAATGACACCCATGGACTGAAGCGTGAGTAAAACGTTATTTATACTGACTGTGAAATATTACAAGAGACCATAATTACGATAATTTTCCATGTAAAATAAAATAAAATAAAAGAAAATAAAATAATAGAAAATAACAGAAAATACGCGGAGATAGCCGATTATTCTTCCAACTTTTGAATCGTTTATTGTTTGGAAAATATTCCAAATATTTACACGTTGGTATTTTTCCCATGCTATGTAGCAACTAAGCACGAATAAATAACACACATATTTACTCGTTTACATTTGCACATATTTTTATTCCGTTGTGTTCCATCCTATTCGTTTTCCGCTTAAAGGCTGGCTCAATGCACACAATTCAGTCAAGTAGGAACCAAAGACGAATTTACGCTATTCTCTCTGGCGGATTACCGAGGATGAAAACGAGGTTTTTCCGATGAATCGACCGCAGTGATCATTGACAATAAAACAGCGTAAACTCGGTTTCGCTTGCTACCTTATCAAACTATTTTTTATTTAATTTGTACTTTACAATTTGTCCAGCTGGACATAGCCAAACTATCGGCCGTGTGCGAACGAGCCTTTCCACGATTTATACAGATAATATCTTTGCTTTTATTACTAGCTTGGTTTAAGATAACATTTCTTATCGATCTTCCATACAAAGGAACAATTGAATCATAAAACCACTACGCTATAACGTTATCTCAATGGTTTAATACTTAATCAAACTATGAAATTGATATGGAAGTAACAATTAAACGAGTATATCCGTAGAATATTTATAATGACGATACTCTTACGATCGAAATATTTTCACGTGCAAAAATAACTCGCAATTTAATTTACTCGTCTCTAGTCGTCTCCGATACAGTCGGATAAGGGCGCACGGTATCATCGTTAACATCGCTCCGACTCCCCTTTGTCTTCTCTCCCTCCCTCTCTCTCTCTCTTCTCGCTCGAACAACCATGTAGCTAGGTACCGATAAGGCATTCTGATGGATGATTCGATGCGACTCGGGGCGACTTTTTACGAGACACACAAGGAGCTAAGTACCGGCGGGTAATGGTCCCTCTCTTACGCCGCGTACACAACTTGCAAGGCAGTTCTCGGCAGCTGGTTTAATGACGCGATTCACGCGATGCGAAGTCAGACCCTTGCAACACCACCTTATTGTTCGGTGTGCACCTACAAATGACCCGATAGTAACAGGCGCGCGCCACTCTCATTAAAGTCACGTGACCGCTTGTCACATCTTATTAAGTGGCAGGAAATTTGATTTCGGGCCCCGATACTGGCGTGGTTCTAGTTAAATGTGATGTATTACTTCATCAGTCACATTATAGACCACAACAACTGTCGGTTAACGGCATGCGTGGCACGGCCGACGCCGTGCGGCGTCCGCGGGAAATGGCATCATCGACAAATCATCAACGATCGTGGGAACACGCGTCCAGCGCAAAAATCCTGTGCAAGAGAACGCATTGCGTTCGACTAGTCGGTGGTTAGCGACCAAATGGACAATTTTGACGGGCCTTTTCTCGATGAAACGGTCTGTTGATTTGACAGAGTTCAGTGACGTTTGAGTGGTGTACGCGAGTTCGAAAAAGCTAGGCAAATTGTTGGTTTGGCGGATTTTGAATACGCTCTTTTAGCCGCGAGGAGCCTTGAAACATCGCCAGTTGGCAATCGCTTGATGCGTTTGCGGCTAATAGCGGCTAATGATTGCAATTTAAATTATTTCGCTTGTTGGAAATATTAAAAGCGAAAAAAGATTTTAGCTTACGGCAATGATGTTTTGTATTCAATTTTCCTATGGTAAATAGTTCCGTGTACCTTTCACGAGCCACAGTCTCATTTTCAGTTTTACGAATATAATTTTTCTATAAAAATCCGAAACATGTAATCTAGATGCAAAAAGCACGCGAATTTTATCCGCAAATATGAAAAAACGTAGTGCACATCCAATGATGCAACGACAAAATATTCGTTTGAAACGCTGCCCTATAATCACGTGATTATTTATTTAACATCGAATCAGTGGCATTTGTTAAAAGTTCGATGCTCCGTAACAAGTAATATATTATAAAATGATAAATCATATCGTTGATTTCAATAACAGTGTTGAAATATGACAATTTAGATAAAATTATCAATTGTTCGTGTCTTTATCTAGAAATTTTAAATTCACAAATAATTACGTAAATGACGAAACCTCAGCAGCAACGTGTCAATTAACACGTAAATTTCGGCAGCGGATAATTTTTCATCTATACTGACAACGTTTGTTATTCATTATTCATTAATTGAAGATCCTTTTGTTCCTGTACGATCGTTTCTCTACAATTCTGGTTAATCAAAGAGTCGGTAATACGCAATTGTATAACTGTTTCACTGTATTCAAATAATAACTGTTTCATTGTATTCAAATAATAACTATTTCAATTGTATTCAAATAATAACTATTTCAATTATATTCAATATCGCATTGATGACACCGCATTGATAATATAATACCGTGTATTGATAAAGACTTCATTCCACGATCATTTCGTTGCTCAAAGTTAAATTCCATACGTACAATACTACCTCAACTATACAAACACATATGATGATAAATTTCTATTTATAAAATAATCAGCCTAAAATAACATTCATCGATAATGAAATAACTTTGAACGTCTGCATGTATTAGGTTGCCTGGAAAGATTCTTTCGTTTTAGAAGGAAACAATAGATGCGAAACATTTCTATATTATATTTTATTACACGTATTAATATACTGCGCGTAATGCAAAATGGATCATACAATGTAAATTGTAGAATAAAAAAATTAATGGATCAAAAGAATATGAAACAAAAAATGCTGTGCGTCTATTGTTTCCTTGTGAAACGAAAGAATCTTTTCGGACAACCTAATAATACTTAGATGTAAGAAGACAATGTACAGACTATAACACGCAAAACGTGTGGCCAAATTTCCTGCTAATATTGGCAAAAATACCCATCTAAATGTGACGGCAAATTGTCACGAAATTTGTTTTTTCCTATCGTTTTTGTCGATCGTTATCACCGTTGCCTGTGGAAAAATAAACAGTACAATCGTCCAGGAAGATTCGTAAAACTTGTTTCGAAAAAGCATTTGAAAACAGCAGTGTCGTTAAACGTATCTCGCCCCGTATACCATAGGGTACGCGATAAAACAAAACTTAAAACAATGGCACCGAATTTACGAAGCCCGGTCTATGTTTGCAACGATTCACTTGTCAACTTCGCAACTTTTAGCTGCTTTATCTGGCAATTATTCAACAACTGCTAGGCGAGAAACCGGTACAGGAGAAAGTAGACGGGAGGAGAGAAGAGAAAAAAATGATAGTTTCCAGTTGAGGCGTAAAAACATGGTGCGATGTTACCAGATACAAGGAGATTTCCTTAAGAGTGCGGAAATAATAACGGTGACCAAGTACAATACGAAGTACAATAGGAAGTACAACGGCAAAGTACGACGTGACGGTGTAAAATCTCTTAGAGACTGTAATTTTTATTTAACAGCACTTCGTGTTCTTTCTCTCTTGCTATTCCACCGGTGAAAACTTGTTCGTTATCGTGTGAAAGCGCAACGGAACATTAAGGGGATTGTTTCGCCCTCTGCTCTCGTCCCATCCGTTTCCACGAAACTTTTATTCACTAACAAAGGGCTTCTTCTTAGCGCGCCGCAAGTTCCGTCAAGTTTGAACCTCGATCGGTATTTATGTTGTCAGTTTATGAGATCGAAACCATGGAATTAAATAACCGGAATCGATTACTCGCCGAATGGCTGTCGATACTCGGAAATAAGTTTTTGATTCGGAAAGCAAAGCATCGACGGGAAATGCAACAGCATCGAATTTTTTCCCCAATACCAATATTATACTCGTAAAGACAAAGAGTGTGTTCGGATGTGAAAAATTTCGCTTTAAGATCGCTTTAAAGTCGCCTTAAATCTTTTCTTTGCTTTATATTATGCACTGCGTATTTCAAATTTTAAATCTATCACACTGTTCTGAGCCGAAAAAACCTTTATTGCACACGCTTACATGGACCAGGGAAAAAAAAGACGAAGGTGCATCTTAAAAACTATCGATCGAGTCTATCGATTGCATCTAAAACAATCTAGAGGGCGAGCACGAACTCACATTGTCATTTTCAACAGTAATAATAATAATAATAATAATAATAATAATAATAATAATAATAATAATAATAATAATAATAATAATAATAATAATAGTAGTAGTAGTAGTAGTAGTAGTAGTAGTAGTGGTAGTAGTGGTAGTAGTGGTAGTAGTGGTAGTAGTGGTAGTAGTGGTAGTAGTGGTAGTAGTGGTAGTAGTGGTAGTAGTGGTAGTAGTGGTAGTAGTGGTAGTAGTGGTAGTAGTGGTAGTAGTGGTAGTAGTGGTAGTAGTGGTAGTAGTGGTAGTAGTGGTAGTAGTGGTAGTAGTGGTAGTAGTGGTAGTAGTGGTAGTAGTGGTAGTAGTGGTAGTAGTGGTAGTAGTGGTAGTAGTGGTAGTAGTGGTAGTAGTGGTAGTAGTGGTAGTAGTGGTAGTAGTGGTAGTAGTGGTAGTAGTGGTAGTAGTGGTAGTAGTGGTAGTAGTGGTAGTAGTGGTAGTAGTGGTAGTAGTGGTAGTAGTGGTAGTAGTGGTAGTAGTGGTAGTAGTGGTAGTAGTGGTAGTAGTGGTAGTAGTGGTAGTAGTGGTAGTAGTAGTAGCAGTGGTAGTAGTAGTAGTAGTAGTAGTAGTAGTAGTAGTAGTAGTAGTAGTAGTAGTAGTAGTAGTAGTAGTAGTAGTAGTAGTAGTAGTAGTAGTAGTAGTAGTAATAATAATAATAATAATAATAATATATTTTCCACAAGAATAATGTACGTTAATCGTCTGTATTTTGTGTTCTCACTTCTTGTAAATAAATATATGTTCCTCGAGATTTAAGAGATGCGATAGTATTTTAATTAATTGAATTTAGCTCGCATGCCACAACTATAACGAAACGTACGTGTTTGTCTAGTTACTTTCGCATTTCATTTAGTTACACTGTTAAAATATGCATTGTAAGGGTCGATTACCATCTCGGTTGCCAAGATTCCTTAAGTGGTCCCTCGAACGCCACACAACTCCCTGTCGTACAATATTCAGAGCAACGATCAAGCCTGCGATCATAAGGGACCGTGTTGTGGCTTGAACAACACCTATGGTGTTTCCCCAAGAATTCGGTAACAGTGTTCAACAGTTAAACAACATGCAATTGCGATACTATGTCTACGACATATTGCTTTCAACAAAGCTTTGCGAATTAGGTCGATTATACTCTCGTAGACCATCTGATAAAGCGATATTTCTAAACTACTGACAATTAAACGTAATACCGATACTCAGTTTTTACGTAAATTGGGTTAAAGATGAATTTAACACAGTTTCAATTAGATTGCGAAATTCTAGCTTTTTAACATTATTTCGTATTCTATACTTCTTGTAATAAAAATTATTATAATAACAAGCGTAACGAAGAATGACATTAAATACCACAAATAACGTTCGTTCATATCGTTAAATTGATAAGCGACGAATTTTCCATAAATTTCTCATTTACAATTTCGTAATTGTATTCGTCAAATAAAACGATCATGTAATTACGCAGTTGGTTGAAGTTTACTTGTGAAATTTTATTTATCTCAATGTCAAAATTTTGTCACTTGTACAAGGGTATTTCTTAATATCGGTAACTCGTAACCTGTGACATAATGCGATTAACGAGGTGAAAATTAATTTGTTTCAACGTTTACGTTCCCAATTCTCTGCATATGAAACAAACAATATTTCCCACATACTTCTAACATCTCGTTTCTTCTTTTTATTAAAACGTGATATTGTTCCTTCGTTTCTAAACATCGCGTAACCATCCATTTTTTAGTTAAACTGTTCACTAATTTAACAACGAAGTCACGCGAAAGACATTGTTACCTGGCCAACTATCGTTCACATTTACGAAATTAACAAGAAAAAATTACCTGGGGAAAGACTTTTCTCGTCCAAATTCCTTAGTTTCGCCACAGACAGCCGCTCGTTGTCCCGCTTTCAAGCAGGACTTTCCTTTTATCGAATAAAGTTGGCCATTTTGTTTCCGCCGGCAGTCTCGAGTCCGACCAGTTGCTCACAATACACTTCCGTTCGAGCGATTGTCCGATAGAATTCCAGTGACTTGAAGCGTATTGCTCTTTGCATGCGGCGCCAAACATTCGAGCGCGACAGTCCCCTTCTTCTTCTTTCTCTCTTGCACCGCAAATCTGATTATTCGATCGAAAGTGAAGCATCAGCTTTTAACGCGGTTCCCCTGGGGCCACGAAAGCTCGCTTCAAAGAAGCTTCGTCTTCGGGGTTTCTACTTCGTTTTGTCGCGTCTCTTCCTCGCAACGAGCGGAAATTATATCTTTATCAACGTAACGCCAAGTCGATAGAACCGCATCGGGAATAAGAACGTTTCCTTTCCGTGCTATGATCTCTGCGACGTACAAGAACCAGAAGTCTTATCGTATTTATTAAATGATTTAAATCTACTTTCTTATTGTTCGATGCGATTCCAATTCTACTTTCGACTATTTTCGTTCGAGAATTATTAGCTTGTCCGAAAAGTTTCTTTCGTTTCATAAGATGATAATAGATGAACAACAATTTATGTTTTGTATTATTTTATTGAATTAGGTATGATACGTTTCGTTCTATTTCTATTATTATATTCGTGCGTAATCCGATAAACCAATACGAAGCAAGAAACATCGTGCGTCTATTCTTTCCTTATAAAACGAAAGAAATTTTTCGGACAACCTAATATTAATTTAGGTAAGAAATATCAGTGGTAAGAAAAAATGATAAAAATAATTCTTTCGTAAATCTTTAATGATTTTCGTTGAATATTGGATCGTGTAACAAATTTATCCGCATTTGTTTAAAAAACTATCAAACATCGTTATTTTCATTACATGTATATTATCGTTCTATCGCATTTGACAAGTAGATTTTTGCAATTGATTTACCCACCGTTTTAAAGCTTCTGTTCTTCTCTAAAAATTCCGTAGTCAATATTTTTTCATTCTTTAAACCATCGAACATGAACGCGATGGTGGTAAAGAAATTCCCGAATGTTGCAACAAGTACCGGCAATACTTCCAATACTTTCGAGATTCCAATTTTGAAAAATATATGTGAAAGATATACGTTTGAAATCTCCTTGTCCGAACTCCTTGAAATTCTCTGGTTCCGCTCGAGAACGAAAAGAAAAGCACCGAGTCGTTTAATGTCCAACAGCGCTTTAAGCTTCTCCGCGTTACGATCGAACAATACCACCGACAAAATACGCGAGAATCTACGAAAAGGGCTGAATGATCGAGCCACATAAATATATAGCCAGTTTTAGTGGACGTAGCACTTGTTGTCGCGTTGAAATCCCAGTTTCCCGATAGCTGTAGTGAATGTCAATTGAAAAAAGAGGAAGGAAAAACGAGAAGGATAGTAAAGCAGGATGAAGAGAGAGGGAGATAGGGGGAGAGGGAATAAAACGGGGAAACTAAATAAATAGGGGAAATCATGTTAGCTCAGGGTTAGTTGCACCGATGTTAACGAAGCATCGGAAACATTTCACCGATTCGAATTCACTGAATCCTTTTTTCTCCCCGGTACGTTCAAATGCATCGCGTAAAGGAAATTGAAGCGCAAACTAAGTTCGACTGCGAGCAGATTTTTCGCGTTCGACTCGCCCGAAAAATCTGTGATCGTAGTCATACGAAGGAAATAAGTCTTTCCGTTGTTTCTCTCTCTCTCTCTTTCTTTCGAATAACGTATAAAATATAAAAATTATTTCGATCACGTTGCTGCCTATCGCGCGATACGTCTTATAAAATTAAGAAAATTATTACGTTGTATTAGGTCGTCCGAGAAGTTTCTTTCGTTTTATAAGGAAATAATGGATGCACAATGTTTCTTGTTTCGTATTAGTTTATCGAATTATGCACGAATATAATAATAGAAATATAACGAAATCAAGATCGTTAGGATACACGTAATTTAATAATAAATAAACTCCGTGCAACCGTCGAAAAAAGACGAATTTGAATTTTCCGACTCTCCCCCGACCGGTATAAATAAACGGACCCAATCGAAAAGAGTTCAGTTATCGAGCAGTTATCAAACAGTTATCGATCAGTATCTACGAGTATCTATCGAGCATCTATCGAGTATTTATCAGTGATCTTATTTTGCGATTTATACACTGTACGAGCGTCTCAGCGAATATTGTCTGTATACTAATTTATTTAATTATTTTCAAATATATTCGACGGTTTCAACAAGAAGCAATCTTGTCTAATGAATCTCACGATCAAACATCCTCTATAAAAGTCCTCTACAGAATCATATCTAATTCAATAAAACAATATAAAACAGAAATTGTTGTTTATCTATTATCACCTTATAAAACGAAAGAAACTTTTCGGACAACCTAATAATGCGCGAAAGAAGAATTGAAATCGCATCGAACAATAGGAAAGTAGATTTAAATCATTTAATAAATACGATAAGACTTCTGGTTTTCCGTTTTATATTATTTTATCGAATTACGTATGATCCATTTTGTTCTATCAAGATGAAGATCACAACGTTCGACAGATTGGTTCTCATGTTTGTATAAACCCTGGTATGTTACCAACGAAACAATCCACCGCGATCTCAAGATACCCAGAGTCAAAGAAGAAATATATAATACAAGTCCAGAAGCAGATATAACACAAGAGTCAACAACCTCCACAACCCATTAGTCACCCAACTACTTGACACGACGGACCAGATCCGGAGACTAAGAAGAAAATACTCTTTAGATTAAATCTTTAGATCCAAATAGAATCAACGATATAAACTATTATAAACCATGTCATTGTATCACGCCAAATGAAGTTACTGAAAATTGTCAATGAGAATTGATTGTAAATATTCTAACAAATAAAAAAAAAAAAGAAATGTTCGTATAAAGATGAATTGTTGTAAAAGACGTGTCTGTATAAGAAAGACACTTTCCGGACGACCTAATAAATCTGACATTTTGAGATATTATAAATCTTCTTAATTACAAATATAATATAAATCGATGGAAGATTACAAATAGTCGATATCTTTTAACTTTCACCATAGTATATCGGAATTTTAATATTTCCACAGAGTTTAGAATATATCGAATGTAACAACGATAATAATATAACACCCCTAATGAATGTTATTTCAGAGAAGATCCGGTAGAAGAAGAATTGAACATTCTTTTATATAGTTTCGATAGAAATAAATGCTTTTAATGAATTAAAATCTAACGTATTCGTTAATTTGTATTCTTCGGTCTCGTGCCGCTTTTTTTTTTTTTTTTTTAGTGAGCAGCATCGACAAAGCAATATTAATAAACCGTACGAAATTTTATTAACCAGCTAATGATTCCTATCTCATTAACGGGTCAGCGGCGTTGTGTTGCTTCTTTTTATGGCCGTTTTATATTTCATAAAATGCGTTGAATGGGTCAGTTTTAATAAAATACCAAAGACATATTGTGTATCTCTTTTTGTTCCGTATAAACGTACTTTATCAAACTGCACTGAATAACGGGATTTTAATGAAACGAAGGAAATTTATCTGGCGGTTGGCATGCGGGAATTAAATTTTAATGAGATGTAATAATATTCCACGACTCTATACCACGCGGAATTATAACCTCGTGAAATTGTACAAAGCGAAAACGAGAAAGAAAATCCGTGAAACGCGTCCGTGGCGTAGGACGTTGGGAAGGGGCAAGGGGTAATTAATATCTGAAGATTATTTTAAGGTAATTACTTTTACAAAAACCAACATTAATATCACGAGAATAAGATCCAAGTTACCGGTACTAATATTTGATATTTGAGAACCGTGTTCCGACTATATGAATATTAACCCTTCCTCTATATTCCTCGTTACATATATCGTGAAGCAAAATGGAGTAAAATGGTTTTGTCGAAAATCTCGTAAATAAGGGGTATCTTTAAAACTTCCATGGTGTAACATTCCTGTTTAAATCACGTAGCATGAAATATTATATCAGGAGAGAGCCGTGTAGCAGCGGCCTACGTACAGTACCGACCGAAATCAGTTCTGGCTTTTTTCACCAGATATTACCACTTTTATTTGAATAAACAAACGAATATAACAATTCTGTGTAACATATCTCGAAGCCATATCGTTTATTCCATTATTTTTCACTGTTGTCACGCGTTGAACGCGTACGTTGATATTTCCAACGTTAAAAGTTGTTCTCTACAGCCGACAACAGGGTCGATCAAAATATCAAGCACACCGCGTGTGACGTATCTCTACACGGTGTAACTTATCCAATTCTGGGACTCGTTTATCGTTTCTTCGTAGTTACCAAGTTGTTAGACGTTAAGAAGAACAAGCGCAACAGAATGAGCACAAAACATCGGTTGAAATTTAACCCAAACGATTAACAGCACAGCGCGCAAGTATTTCGCCAAAAATCTAGAGAATTTCGCAGCTATTCGCTAACCGATAATATCGATTTCGGTGTATCGTTTAAGCGGATTCGAATTTATTTACTGCAAATTGGAAGGCTGCGTCGACGTTGCGTACAAGCGTTCTTTCAGCGTGGAAGACGGTCTGACAGCGTACGAGGGCAATACCACCGGGCGAAACCGCCGCTCCACTGTGTTTTCCGTGTGTCACAGCCACCAAACCAAAGAAACCGAGTGGAAATTTCGGTCGATTTACGATCACGGGAAACTTTCCACCGGAACAATTTACATTTAGGGTCGATTCTGTCGCGCGTACATCGGATAGTTTGTATTGCACGACGAAAATTATGGCACTCGATATTTTTCACCGTTTCGATGCAACTTTTATCGGAATACCTTAGTCACTTACATTTATTGGCAGCAACAGATTTCACAATGTGTACTACAAAAGACCAGAAATATCTAGCTTGCGCGAAAAACATTTCTCAAGGCTGTTTCATTTGCTGCGTCGATTTGACGTAAAAGCAACGCTGTAGGTATGCCCTGTACGATACTTCGTCGTTTCTTGCGATATATTTATTAACGAAGCCTCTGAGAAACCCAATTGATCGACTCAACTCCTTCTTAATTTCTTCATTTCATTGCCTACGTTAATCTACAAATAATTAAGAAATGTACAAATGTTGCTGTTTGTAAGTTGTAACCTGAGTCGGTCCTGTCTTTATATTAGATTGCCCGAAAAGTTTCTTTCGTTTTATGAGGAAATAACGCACAAGGTTCTTTGTTTTATATAATTTTGTCGAATTACGTACGATCGATTTTGTTCTGTTGAGATAAACACCGTGACATTTCACACACTTGGTTTCACGCTTGTACGAAGGTGTATTGTTGTAAAAAACACGTTTGCGAAAGAAAGACACAACCTAATACATATCGTACGAACGCAGAAAGTGGAACGAACATATCTCACGATCCAATATTTATTACCATTACCTACCCTAATTAATATCAAGTAAACTATTTACCTCGTTATCTTAAAAAACAATCAACAGTAAAACTACGTTCTATTTTTTTTAATTATTATTTAATTTGTACTTTACAATGTGCCCAACTGGACGCTTGGTATATTTTTCTAACTTAATTGCTAAATAACATGTGGGTGGCTACCCTCAGCGGGATACCATCTTCGCGTACGAAATTCTCAAAGTACAAGGAGTTAACATTCCTCTAACTTTCGTTGGAAACAAATACATCTAAGATGGTCCGTATGCAACTAAAAATCCAATTTTACACCGCAATCCTAGACAGACAAATATTTTCTTACGTTTGACGCTTGACGCATCCAGCGGACCACTGTATTTTCCAGCAGCTGTATCTCTCCACCAGCACAGTGGCGTACTTGCGAAACTTTTCGTAATTTCAAAGTGTCCAGAGTTCCTCTCACTGTACCGTCAATTTCGTTTCGTTGCGCGCTGCAAACAGACAATTCCATAAAGGGGTTCGACGCGTAGAATTTGGCATTTCGAATCTCCAACAATCCGAGCTAACTAAACCGACAGACGTAGAGCTCATGAAACGTTTAAAGATGCAGAACGGTTCGCCGGGAGATTATCGTCGTAAGTAAGTTCCGGCCGAGGTCGAAATAATGCATCAGACAAAAGCAGTTCGGCTGGCCGGTGTGACGAGATCCAGCGAGGAATATTTGAATTTTTCATAGGCGCGTTTCTTTCGCGAATTTCAGTTCCCAAACGGTTCGTCTCGGCGGTATATCAGCCGTTTTCTACATAAATTTTACACCCGTGAAATGATACTGTAAATATTTCTCGTGCGGTAATATCGTCGAGATGGAAGTTTAAATATTAAGTCTGATCCCGTGGAACACGAGTGACGGTACGGTACAGCTTTGTCGTCCGCCATGTGAAACATACTTCTATCTGATCTCGTATCACGACACTAAAACTTCCGAACAAGAAAGTCCATCTGTCGCGAGCTTATCTAGACGCGACCGTTTCACGGGGATAAATCAAAGTGGGCCGAGCTGAGCGAATGATAATTCTATAAATTTTCCTTGTTTCGCGGGAAATGTGTTAGTTAGACAACGAGTTTCTTCGATAGGGCTATATACGTAACGCTGTAATTTTCTTTCTCGCGAGAGAAAAAGAGAAAGTTTGCTTTATCGCGAGAAACGATTTACGCGAATGCATTTCTTGCGCAATAACCCGTTAATTTAATAAGCGTTAATTTGAAATCAAACTGCAGTGATTCGATAAATCTAATACGACGATATAAGAGATTCTTTCTTTTCCTCTAAATTAAGAGTTAAATTATCGTAAATTCGATTATACCGTTTCGTCAGAAAGCAACGATGCACGATAAACGAACCTGTCAAAAGTCAAATTGATTAGAACGAATTCCACGTTTTGTAAATTTCTCCATTTCGTTAGCGGATAATTAGCGGCATAATTAGCGCTCGGCCTCCGCGAGGAAACAAGTCAAGTGTCTTTGTATTAGGTTGTCCGAAAAGTGTCTTTCTTTCGCGAACGTGTTTTTTACAACAGTGCACCTTCGTACAAACGCGAAAGCAAGTCCGTGAAATGTCGCGGTGTTCATCTCAACAGAACAAAATGGACCGACGTAATTCGACAAAATAATATAAAACAAAAAACATTGCGCGTCTATTATTTTCTCATAAAACGAAAGAAGCTTTTCGGACAACCTGATACAAACTGTGGGTCATAAACTTTTGTTTTATGATTTAAAAACGTTACATTTGGAATAGATTAATCTAGCGACGTGTGGTACTTGGTCTCGTTTGTTTTATTACCAGCCTTCTTACCGCTGTGCCATTGAATTTATCCACACCGACAGCTTGTCAAATTTCAATGATCCAATCGCCACGTTATCGTTTCTCTATCGATCGAACAGACACTAGCTAACATTTTGTTGAACAAATAGCGTTCAAGATAAATAGAATTCCGCTGTATTTCTTTCCAACAAGTTCGTCCATTTGTCAACCTTTAACGTACAAGTTCGCTACCCTTTGACTGGAAGTTTACCTTTGAGAAAACGCCTTCTCTGCAATTTCTTAGATAACGAGATTGATAGCGTTGTGGGTTTGATGAAAAGATATGCTCGTTACAAGTTCTGCAATTTTTGTAGCAGCAAACGTAGACTGTAACAATTAAGTTCGCCCCGAGTTCCTCACTTCCTTACGAAATAAATTTTGTAAATTTGAGAGAAGAGCGACGCGTCAACATAGCGCCATATAAAAAGCACTATGGAACCGTCTTGTCGCTTCAACGCTAACTTCTTCTTTACAGAAAATAGCTCGACACGATCGAAATCAGACATTACAGCTGCTAAATCGATCTTTCGAAAAATGATAAAACTGAAGCAACAATTTCAGTTGAATTGATAAAAGTTGATGGAAGACTGTCCAATTTCATGAGTTTGTCAGTGCGTTTATAGAAAACCGAAACTGCAGAGCTGAAAGACTTAACAATTTTTCCCAGATATTCTATTTTCGTATCTAGTTCAATGGCACGTCTGCTAGAGAAACGAATCGACTTGCCGTTGAAATCCTAAGAGGGAAAAGTATAGTTAAAGCTTCTTCTCCGATGACTTACAGAGATTCGATTGACAGTCGTTTAAAAGCTTCCATTTTCTTTGTTACATTTTTATGTTCGCAACTATCTGTTTCTGTCTGTCCATACCTTCTTCCATCGATTTATTTGTCCTTCTTTCTTTGCATCTTAATCGCCAAACTGTCTTGTCTATTTACTAAATTGATCGTCGTGTATTTTCTTGATTTATCGGGTCTATAAAAGTGCCGTTTATTTATCTCGGAACACGTTGAATTTGTCTTTTCTCATTACGGGCTATTGTAGCCAATTCTTCGAGATTATAGAAAAAAGTAAATGTTTTCAGTTGAATAATTCAGAATTAGACTGTTGATATTTTACGAAAATAGACGCAATATTTTTATGCGAATGAACACGTTCGACGAAACACTCGCTTCGTCGAGTAACGAGTATTATACTTTTGTCGTAACTCATTATTGTAACAAGTATTATGCTTTACATACTTCATGCGAGTTTGTGTGTCGTTCTTTACGCGAGAATAATCGTGAAATTTGTTATTTCTTATTTCCAAAAAATTTACATTTCCCACTTGTGTCGTTCTTCTACTAAATCGACAATATCATAGCTATCGCGTCGTCACGCTAACCACATTTAGCCTTCAGCCGCACGTGGCGAAAAGCGAATGAGATAAATCGAAATCACCAGTCACTTTTTCCATCTGCATACACCCGTTCGCCCTGAATTGCATCTAGAATTTCAAAAGATCCTGTTCGAGAGAATAATATACCTTTTATGGAAAACGAACAGAATACGCACAAGCGAAAAAAAAGAAGGAAACGAAAAAAGATGAAAAAAGAGAATCGAGCTTGCCGTACAATGCTTCAAAAGAACAAGCCTCCAAGAGCCACGCGCAGATCCTCACAAAACCCAGCAGTTGCTGTGTATAATCAAAGTGTTGAAATCTCGTGGCGCGCACGTCGATACGCACAAAGTATAAAGTTGGAAAATGAAGAAAAAAGAGAGGGAAATAGGCGGTGGAGGAGAGAAAGGGTAGAGGAGGGACGCAGTCTGTCAGAGGAGAACGTACACGTTGGAGCGTACGTTCGTTTGTAACGCGATGCTAACAAGACGACTTCTTCTTCTTTGACGTGGACGCGCGAGAAATATTCGAAACGCGCGCGCTCCCAGGACGAAAGTTGTAACGAGCAAGAGGAAACTTTCATAATTCTCCTTTAATGATTTCTTAAGAAAGTTTCTGTCAAAAGGGCCGGGGGTTTTATGGCAGGAAGAGGGGAATAGTTGGGCTTGGAGAGGTGGAAGATGAAATTATGCAAGGCAAGAGGAAGAAGGGAAGAGAGAGGATCAAAAATATTTTGTAGCCGGAAGCGGTACGACGAAAGAGGGCGTTGGTCGTTTCATTAAAGCCGCCGTTTGTTAAACTGTTAATCACTCTTAAATTGTTTACGCCGTCCACGGGCTGACGGAGGCGGCCAATTAGATCCTCCAGGTCCCACCGTCTATGCAAGAAAACTTAAGTGAATTACGTACGAGAATTGCGAGATAATTAGTAGCGGTTCAACAAGTTTTATCTAATTAAAGGCTTATCGAAGTTAGCTGCAGGCAAGACGCGGCGGTTTTCAGCCGCGCACGCGCCTTCAAAGTCAATTGGAATGTTAGCATAAATGACTATTACGACTTTCGCGCGCCAATTTCATTCTTGTTTGTCGGTTTCGCGCGTTTCTTCGAATAGGAACGCTAGAGATTATTTTGCAGCACACTGTACGTCATACAGCGTCGAACAAATTACAACTACGATTAAAATACGTTATTTCCTCGTGCTATTGGGTTACTACATTTACAGAACGAAGTTTTGAAATAAAATCGCACGCGCGCTGTAACAGGTTTGCGGAATGGAACACCGAACGATTATGGAAAGGAAAAACGCAATTTTCGTTGCGTTGCGTCGTGTTGCGACGATGAAAAGAGAAGCACGAATTGCAGCGTTAATGGAATTATACACAGAGCAAGTTTGTCATTAGCTTAAGATCCCGATTTTTAAGTTGCCGATTAGATTACCCGATAAAAGTGAAGAAGATGGACTATACGTTAGAAACATCTTTAATTTTGCACTTACTTTTGCATCTTTAATTTTTCCCTTCGAGGAGATCGCGATATACGTTAGCATATTATTGTTGCATATGCGTGTAAATAAAATAGAAATAAAATAAAAATCATTTGGCACTTTTTAGCGAGTAGTCCTTTCAGATATTTTTTAGTCCTTTTAGCGGCTAATATTTTTAGCCGATTTCTATTTCCTTTTAATCTCTCTTCTCCTTTCGACGTTTGTCCCATTTTTTCATTTCCTGTTGAAGGTAAAGGAGAGGAAAAAATAATCGTGCGTTTCTTAGGATTAATCGAAGCAAGCCAGCGTGCGTTGGAGATTGAAGTAACCTGGAAACCTTCAACTTTGTTAAAGCAGAGAAAGTCGGTGAATTTTTAATATTGTAAAACTCGAGAGGAAATTTGCCTGAGAAGTTAACGTGTCTGAGAGTTTTCAATAAGGCAGAAATCAGTAGGGCGTTTATTTTCAAAGCAAATATCGTTGGAAATTCGTTTTTTATTAAATACAATCAGATTATAATCGTCCGACTTTATTCGTAGTTGAATGTGTCCGTTAATATCAATTTACCAAATGTCAAGCTGCATAAATTGTGAAGTATAAATTAAAAAAGAAAAAAAGAACAAAAAAATTAATATCAAAGAAATTTGTTTTCCTCTTTTTCAGATTTATGTAAAAACTTCGTATCGGTCGTTTAATATTAATTTACGAATCGTCACTTTGCCGCTGCCGTGGCCGTGCGGACGCTGTGCCACGTGCGGTACAACATTTTCGTTTTATTTTTGCTTAATTCAATCCACGCTCACAGTTTCACTCGTTTAACGTCAACCGTTTCGAATCGTGCCACGTTTTCGTCGTTCAGCGGCCACATTTAAATCTCCTGCATTACCAAAATGGAAATACAACAAAGGTTTCGTTTGTTATTCAAATAGTTAGTTGTAACGAAGCTTATCTTCTCCTCGGAAAGCGTATCGCTATCGACAAAGGAGAAATAGAGGGAAGAAGAACGGACATTTTTTTCGTAGGAATATCCCGTTCTTCTTTTCACAGCGTTTGCTTCTGAATTTAGGAAAGTTATAACTAAATAAAAAAAATTTCTTTCAGATGTAATAAGCTGTAGAATTTTAGAAAATGTTCCAACGGCATCGCGTACTCTGCATATATGAAATGGATAAGAATATGGAACTAGTTGTCGAAACTTTAGGCAAACTTTTCGTAAAGATATACCGAAAGCACACCGCAAAGCATACCAAGCGCAGACTTGGCCAACAAAATTCTCAATACCCTTCTACGGTTTCCAGCAAAAACTTCGCTAACCATTGCATCGAAACTGATAGAATTCGCGAAAACTTTGTCAAACGATATCAAAAATGGCGAAACGGTAATACCTGTTTCGTAGTTACTTTCATTACACTCTCCAGAGGCATCAAGTTACGAAAAGACAAACAGAGCAGACAGCTATATAATTTTCTGATAAGACGGTCTTCTATAGTCACAAAGTGGCAACATTATCGTTGAAAAAGTTACATAGATGCACGAAAGAGGAAAAGACGAACAAAAGTATCGAACGAAGGTACAGGTATTTATTTTTAGCGATCTTTTATTCATTACAACTAGTAACAAGATTAAGTAAGACAGTAAGAAGATTCGGTTTTGTAATTTTCATTATCCGATATACGCGCAGAATTTTGATAATCTTTTCATCTTTTTAAATTCTCTTTCGCGCAAAAGCGTTCCATATATCGCGTTGCTAGAGCACAAGCTGTTGCCTCTGTGGAGTGCAAAAGAATGACGATGACATTTATATCTCTTTCGTGCAAACTCTTCTACACACACAAAAGGTAATTTAGACCAAAAACAACGCGTATCAGTCGCGATTTCGTGCAACATTTTCCTCGTGATATAAATTCGATTCGCATCTAACAATGGCGCGCTGGTCCTTTTAAATGACGCCAACGACGCGACGCCGATTCACCAGTAAATTTCGGTGACCGGTAAACGAACCAACGAGCGTGGTCGCGAGCTTCCAACGAATCGAGAAACGTATGAAATCGGCCGAGTGTTCGTGATCGTAAAATATTTCGCGGCCGGTTAGATCGCGTTCGATGGGGTGAATTATGTAATTAAACGGCCAGAGATAAAAAGCTGTTTGCGTTTCGCGATATTCCATTGACAGGGGACGAAGGAAATTCCGTTGAGGAAACAAACGCAGGCTTTAGCAATCGAACATCATCGTTGATGAACAGTTTCGTATCGGATGTTCGTCGTGAGATTTTACGACGTTCGAAGCTCGTTTACGTTTTCTTTTTTTTTTTTTTAAAGAGTGTCAAAGATTGTTACTTTTAAAGTTAAATTTTAGATTTACATATCTAATACTTTGTAAATAGATCAGATATTTAGATTTACGTTTCTTCTTCTTTTATAAAGAAATTCCGATACGTGTGTTTCTTACGTTCTTTAAATTGTTCAAAGTAAATACGCACGATCTAACACGCGTTACAAATATTGTTTATTTTTATTATTTAATTTCTACCTTACAACTTGTCCAGCTGGACATTTGGTCAATTTTTCTAACTTCATTGCTGACCATCTTCGACTTTGACTATTTTATTTCTTTAGTGAGGTCGATGGGGTGTTTTCTTTTTAATACAAATATCGTGTCAAAGTATATCAAGTTTAAAACTCAGCCTTCAATCGTGCAGAATCTCCATCGTCTTTCCAAGGAAATACGAAAATATTTAACATTTTATATTTTCTTTTTTTTTTTTTTTTTTTAAAGAGTATTAAGGATTGTTACTTTTAAAGAAGATTTACATACCTAATCATGAATCTAATACTTTGTAAATAGATCAGATATTTAGATTTACGTTTCTTCTTCTTTTATAAAGAAATTCCGATGTGTTTTTTACGTCCTTTAAATTGTTCCAAGGAAATACGAAAATACTTAACGTTGCATGAAATTTTTCCCTAAAATCTCGAGTCTTCCCGCCTGTTAAAACAAGAGCGACATTGAGATATATAAATATTTGCCGTAACAGAATTAATGTCACATCGATAGCACGTTAATTCGACGGCATAATAATCGAAGAAAAATTACCTAAAACGAAAGCTTAACGTTGACTCGATAAAATCCTACTAAACCATGCGAACGTGGAAATATAAATGATACCACTGGCTACGAATAAAGTAAAGAAGAATAATGTATCGTATACTAATAAATCACGGTGTTAACAACATTCGTACGAGAATAAATTCGCATTTCAGCCGACTTCATATTTCATTCGAGCCGAATTAACAGCGTTCTCGACGGCTGGAATTATAAAACCACGTTTCTCGTATAAATTACGAGGTGTCGGTCGGTTTATTCGTTGGCTCTCCTATTATTCGATAAGACTTCATCTTGATCGGTCCACGTAATCAAGACGGTTACACACGGGCTATAAAACCGTGATAGTGGACGCGTTAACTGTCGCGTAATTTTCTCTTGAAGAACGATTCCATCGCGTGCCACTAGCAAGGCATAATGCACAGCGTACAACTTTATAAAATTTCCAGAGGGGACGGTCAGGTCGACTGCAATTTTTCATGCACCCCTTTAGTGATTGGTAACCGATACAAGCGCGAAAAAGAAATTCTTGCGGTGTGTACAAGGAAACGTGCGGTTCTACCTTCCGCCGTCGTTCCGTACAAAATAAAGTCCCTCGAGCTTTATTGGAGAAAATAAAGCGTTCGTAATTTAAAATCTCGTGTCAAGATTATTTTTAACCTGGCCGTTGAATATTTATTACGATGGTCGGCCTTGTATAGAACGCGATTTTCCTTCCAACTTTTCACATCGATTATTTCTATTAAATCTTTCGTCGTAAATTAGAAGAAACTTTTCCTACGGTTTTCAACGCGTTTGCCGTCTTTTTAATAATAATAATTACCAAACACTCAATGTACGAACACTGGAACAAAGTAAAATAGAATAAAATAAGACTATAATTTCCGAATAAAATGTAGTCACGGAAAGATGGAATTCGATACGTTCGCAGACTGTTTGTTATTTTATAACATTTTTTATACCACGCGTATGCGATTCCGCTTGATTGTAAATAGAGTGTAACGCGTAACCGAATTCGTAATGTTGAGAATCGTATTTCGCGGAGTCGAAACGAGGTCGCAATAACGTATTCAATTTTCATCGCAGAAAATTGTCGCCAACACGTGAAATTGAATATCAACGCGACGAATTATCTGTATACGTATTACAACACCCGTACGGAATATCGATTGGAATAATTTTATTATTAGAGTATAATGACGCTCTAATGACAAGATATAGAAACGCGCAGAGATAGAAAGAAACGGAATTTCTGTAAATTGCTGGCGGAATTATACGGATTGGCGGGACTCGATTGCATTAAAAGGACGACAAGTGGCGAAGACGAAACTCGATTAAGGCTAAAATTGAACTTTATGGGAGAAAATTTAGCGACGCTAATTCCACAATGGGCGGAACGCATGCCTCGAAACGCATTCTAACGACGAGTGATTAAAGACATGTTACCCCGAATTATACCTTAAGAGTGCAGTCGACGAGAAAACGTCTTTGTCATACACTCTTGATAAAGCGTGCTACTTTACAGCCTGATGGAATAGAGTTCTGGAGCTGTAATTTGACAAGATAAATTTTCAACGGAGAGCCGAATAGCAGGGAAAAGGTCAGAGATAAAAGTTAACAATGAAACTAACCGTAACCGCGCTACGTAAACGGAAATAAAGTTTCGTAAAAGAATGAAATAAAAGTTATCGGATATAACGAAATTATTGGGATAATTGGACGATGTAAACAGTTCTCGCGATTCTTACGCGCGTGATCAAAATTTCATAGTACGTAAACGCTTCGTTTGCAATTTACATGAAGGAATTCTGTCTTTAAGGATTATGGTTTTCGTCGTTACTTGCTCCTCGGAAAAATCAGAAAAACGGAACCGTCTCTCGTCGAATTATCAAAAATTGAGAACTCCGGAAATCCTCGAGGACAAAGATTCGATCGCTGGACAACTTCTGATAGATCCTTTGTTTGTTTGTTTCCGACAAATCGTTCGCCGAAACGATCGTAAAATCAATAAAATCGAACGGCCGAAGAAATCAACGTGATCGTCGTTCGAAAGCATTCGAATTTGTTAGCAGCCTACGTTAAAGGATTTCGTAGGGAAACCGCGATTTCTGAGGAAATTTTATTGTTATTTATATTCGTCGTGCCAATCGAGAAGCTCGTTTAAGTTCGACCTACGTTCGGAGAAATTCTTGGAAACAACTCGTCGAGATTTGTCGCTCGTTGAGATTTTTCGCTCGTCGCGGACCCTCGAAACTCTCGTTTCGTCGTCCTTTCCCGTCGAGATTCGCCAAATCTTCGATTTGTTTAAAGTTCCCGCCGTAAAGTTTCAAGTCCTTGCACTCGTCGTATCCTCATCAACCCCCTTTCCGCGCGACACTCGACCATGTTTTATCGTAGAATGTACACTGCGTTTCGCCAAAGGTCGTGCCGAACTTATAAAAATAAACAGATCAACGAGAACATCTATAGCTGCAGATGACAACAATTGTCGTAATTATCACGAGAAATGAGATCAACTTTAAGCATGTTAAGGTTTTATCTCGTAATAGACAGAGAGAGAACATGCGTGGATGAATGTATAATAGAAAAATATATTTAAAACACTTTGACTGAACTTCTTTCTTTGAACTTCTTACAATTGTAAAAATTGAATGAAAATTAGGGCATTCTGAATATAATCGATAAATAGAAGATTACTTTGAAATAAAAAGTGCCCCATTGAGCAATTAAACATTCTTATTAGAACATCAATAGAAAAAGAATGAGAACAAATCTTGCATCTAACCGTGCACTGTATTTGCATCCATATCTTTGGGAGGTAATCTACGAATATTATTATAAACGCAGCTTAGAAAATAATCGTAAATGCTGCTTTATAATCATATAGGAGTGAAATACTTCACTCCCAACAAGATCTCTCTCCACTGCCGTCCATAACATCACACTATACGTTTACACAACAAGTGCAAATACAGTGCTGGATTACTCTAACACTCGATCTAATAAACTTCTTCCACCTTGAGCGTTAAGTCATCGCGATGTACGCGATATCGACCGATCGGTTTGACCTGACCGGTTGCTCTTTGGTCGATAATTCCCAACACTCATATTCGAAGAATATTTTGTCCACGTTTGACGAACGATATCTAAATCACTGTTAGATTTTTATCCATTTGTACAGATTTAAAGACGTACAATTTTCTATGCATTTGAGCGAAATTTAGAGACGCAAGATTTTGAACCGCCAAACGAACACCAAACCCTCGCCGCGTATCCGTAACACACGAGTTTCGCGTAATTTAATTCGTTGTATCCTTGTCGGGGCGAAATTTCGACGGGCCGTGGTAGATCCTTTGAAGAGCGACGAAAAAATTCATTTCGACCGGATCGTCACGGGGGTCGCCGCCCCCGTTTGCTTTATTTAATTTTACACGGGCAATTTGCAGAGTGGATACTGCATAGCACGAATTAGCCGCCATGTTTCTCGTCCCGGTTTACCGGATTCGCGTCGCGACGCCATTATTTTAATTAAGACTTGCCAATTACATTTCGTTACCGTATCTCCAATCGCTGTTCCCTCGTTCTCGATTCCGCTCTATTATTTTCCAACGAAACCAACTAAACGTTGTGTCAAACAATTTCTCCTATTTTCTTACTATGTTTCCTTTTTCCTCCTTCTTTTGTTTTTTTCTTTTTTTTTTTTTTTTGTCACGAAGCAAGGAAATTTATTTAGCAAGAGTCGTACAGCTAATCCATTACGATGAAATTAAACGAAATTGAGGCCTCTCAAATTACGAGCTATTTTTTTTATTTCATTTGTACTTTACAATTTGTCCCGCTGGACATTTGGTCAATTTTTCGAACTTAATTGCTAAATAAAATATCTGCTAAATAAAATTGCTAAATAAAGCTAAAGAAAATATCCTACTAATCGAAAGAAAAATATTATTAAGAAAAGTCTTAAAGAGAAGAAAAAATTTTTATAATTTACCAGTAAAAAAAAAAAAGGAAGCAAGAAAGAAAAGAGGATCGTTTAATATCGACGTTTATACAAATCTATGCATACAGACTCATTTTTAATATCGTTTCATTTGTTACTGACATTCGTGCGAGATATCTGCAAACGAATAGTGGATGACTACCCCTAGCGGGACATCATCTTCGAGAAGTTGCGAGCTGTAGCTCGTAGGATTCTATTATATACAAAATGTCTACAATTTCATAAGTTGCAAACAGCAGCGCGTAAATTAATAGCATCAAATACAACAGCGAGCTATCTTACGATCTATAAAACGTACTTGTGCAACTATTGTGTGAAATTGTACATTTGATATTGAGCATATCTGAGATATACTCGTGTAACGCGTGTTAATTTAATTGTGCGAGAAGTCTCTGGTGATATTTAATGGATTAAAAGTGTATTAAGATCTTGTAACTGATAACAGGTGGTTCAAGTGTTTCTAAACTGTCATTAACAAATATACACGATCGGATTAGAAGAAAGAAAACCAAATATATGAATAGGAGTTTTCTTAATGAATTAAACTAAACAGATACGTAGAAACATATTTATTTTGAATTAGTTTTTAAAGCAGATCATGTACTTAATGTTTTTTTTTTTTTTTTTTTAGACGTTTGCTAGAAATCTATAGTATATTCGACGTATTATTTCAGACGAATTACAAGAATAGGCGCGATAAAAAGTGTTATTTATTTGTCTGTTGGCGAATATCGTGCACTGTCTCGAAGAGAAATTAGAAGCTTTAGACACGGCTTTTGACCATAATACATGCAATGCATATAGTAGCGGAATTAACATCGTTGCACCTTGCATACGAAACAGGCAATGCCATATTAGGTAAGCCACAAACGCCAATGCGCCATGGGATGCAGCTCGGCCATTTCCCGAAAAACTATTCCACACCGAAGAAATTCATTTATAGTTTCGTTTAATTTTCAAATATTCCAGCGTGCAATTACATCGTATCGAAAGCTAAAGAAAATATCCTACTAATCGAAAGTAAAATATTATTAAGAAAAGTCACGCGTGCGAATTTACCGGAATTTTTATAATTTACAAGTAAAAATAGAAAAGGAAACAAGAAAGAAAAGAGGATCGTTTGATATCGACGTTTATACGAATCTATGCATACAGACTCATTTTTAATATCGTTTCATTTGTTACTGACATTCGTGCGAGATATCTGCAAACGAATAGTGTGCATCGATTAACAAACGGCGCGATAAATATAATTTCATTTTATTTGGATTTACATAAATTAAAGCGATCCAACTGCCGTATATCGTTCCGCTGCAGATTTAATCGTTTAAACGTGTTTTCACATAACTCAAGCAGAAATATATAACCGAAAAATGAAACAATTACTATCGCAGATTTAACGATGATGTGACGGAAACAATCGGGGCCATTACTCTGGCAAACCAAAGAGAAACAAAGTGGAAAAGATACTAAGGAAAGACACGGACAAATTATAAGATTCGACTGCTTCTATTTTCACCATTGGCATCGTTGAAGCGTAATAAGCGATGTATTTTTCGTGGCCACGTTGCCGATATTCTTTGTGGAATATAATGGAACCTACAGACGGTCGATATGAAATTTTAAATGTTCCAATTTCGAAGCACATCGTTCTTTTACTACTTCTCGTCTCGTTATTTTTATTGCCATATCGAACGATAAATATGCGGATCAGATTGGAGTGAAATTTCCGAGAAGAATAGTACGTGAGTTTGAAGCAGTCGGCGAAGGAAAATGAAAGTGGTACCCGTTTGGTACGTGTCGCGACAAGAATGAATATTTAAATTCCAGTTTTAGTCGGACGAAGTGGCGGCTCGCTTCCTGAATCGATAAACGCGACATTGTGCGCGCACAATGAGAAACTTTCCCCTTGAAATTTCCGGACTCTGTCGGAGACATCGAGCGACGGTTTTTAATCTAAAGAACATGCTGGCAAACGACAATTTATGATCGTTACCAGCGAATTATATGCTTTCAAATCACGAATTAATTATCGATTAAATCTAAATTCAATATTATATCAAAATTACGTTAAACGTTTATGAAAATTTTATCAAATTATCATACCTCTCGTAGAAAGAAGATCAAAAGGAGAACACCCCATTGACCTCGCTAAAGGAATAAAATAGTCAAACTCGAAGAAGATGGTATCCCGCTGAGGCTAGCCATCCGCGTGTTATTTAGCAATTAAGTTAGAAAAATTTACCAAATGTTCAGCTGGACAAATCGTAAGGTACAAATTAAATAATAAAGAAAAGGAAAGAAAAATTATCATACAGCCATAACCTTTCGTAATACTCGCTTTCGTGTATTTTTAAAAAGTTTCACACGCTGCAAACTTTGAATTTTACCGTGTAACGCGTCAAACGTCTCTTTATGAGAAACGTTTGCCTCCTATTTATAAGATTTATTAAATTTGTCACTCGCAGGTGACACGCCTCGAACGTTGCTGTTCAAACGAAATTTCGCTTGAAAAATGCCGTGATTCTTTGAAGAAACGTTCCAAGAAGAAGCGGCAAAGCATAGGGGAATCTGTAAAAATTTAATTAATGACGTCCGTTGCCGCGGTTGAATCGCAACGTCTAGTCGTTAGCCGGGCTGCCGTGATTATTTTCACACAGAACTCGTATAATTGCTTAATTATCGGTGATTAGTACGTTTAAAAGGTTGTTCATTAGTAAGGAGCTTTGGCATGATTTCAACTCGCCGTAAAATTAAAACTAACCCCGAAAGAAACATCCGCGCGGCGTCTCCCCCTCAAAGGTTAAAGCGATTAAAAAATATAATGGCTTAAGTTCATCAGGTTTTTCGTACTTTTATCAACCGAGTGGAAAGTAAAGGGGCGGTGGTCTCTTTTTAATTGAAACATCCTTATTAAGTTAATGAGGAATTACATAAATTGAGGAGACGTACCAAGGATATTTTCACTGGAAACGCGATTTCCTTTTTTAAAAGAATTAGTTACATCGATCGCGAGGATTCTTCCTCCGTTTGAAAGAAAGAAGGGCTCCGCTATTACTTTACCAGCCCCACGCAAAGACACTTGATAATGAGAAAATTCAATTACTATTAATACGCTTGTTTCTCTTTGCAACGTAATTCATAAAGCAACTCTCGTCGTAGCCGCGACACTTACGATGTTTTCTAAGCGATGCTTACCTCATTGAATTCTAAAATCTCGTTAAATTTGTCCTTAATAAAAATACAAGCAAAGAAACACGTCCAAACCAGCTGGCTGCTGAAGCGAGCAAATATCTCATAGAAAGAAGATTAAAAAGAAAATATCTCATTAAACTCGCTGAAGAAATAAATTAGTCAAACTCGAAGATGGTATCCAACTGGGGGTAGCCATCCGCATGTTATTTGGCAATTAAGTTAGAAAAATTTACCAAATGTCCAGCTGGACAAATTGTAAAGTTAAATAATAGAAAAAATCTGTCCTTTTCTGACGTTGCGTCCATGCTGCAGTGTCAAAAGGATCGCTTCTCTATAATCGCTAAATTATTTTTCCTAAGGAAGACATTGTATCTTCCTCAGCATTAATGATATCCACCTACATTTCTCTAACATTTTATATTTCTTTGAAATATGCAAATATAGAGATTCGAAAAATCTATATAAATCTATTATCCGCCCGTAAAATACGCAGAGTTCGTTCAAAATCCCGTAACCTTTTACCTTCCTCGTGGAGAAAGTGAGAAAACGAATTAAACCAGTTAGTTCGATATTACCCAACATTTCCCATAAAACTATTAGGTTGTCGGAAAAGTTTCTTTCGTTTTATAAGGAAATAATAGACGCGCGATGTTTTTTGTTTTATATTGGTTTATTGAATTATGCACGAACATAATAATGGAAATAGAACGAAACGGATCATCTAATTCAATAAAATAATATAAAACAGAAATTGTTGTTCATCTGTTATCACCTTATGAGGCGAAAGAAACTTTTCGGACAACCTAATATTATCACGTACAGATTATATCTGACTCGAAGATTGCTGTTCCAAACGTATTCCGAAGAAATCACTCGGGACGACTCCAGATTCGAAAGCAAGCTATTTCAAAGGAAAATTCCAAAGATACAAAGAAAAGATCCAAAGGTAGAAAGGAACAACTGTGACATTTTCCAAGCTCGTTCGAAAAATCGGCCAACGTGACGGTACATGTTAAACGTTCAGCCGGTATCTAGCAACTTGGAGGCGCAAAGCGTTACGAAACGGTGGTTATTTTCAAGGCAAATCAGTCGTTGGCTGGTAACGCAAACCTAGCGAAGCATATTCCAGGAAATCTGACGTTCACCCGGCACCAGGATCGTTGCGATCGAGTCGTGGGTAGCGCGCGCTTACGCGCCAGATAAGCAGCGGAAAAGCAGAGAACGAGAGTACAAAAAGTAGAGAAAAAGGGACGAGATACAAGATAGTCTCTCTATTCTAAGATGGTAATATTATTCATACGATCGAAATTTTCATACGATACGGCGTAGCGTCAGTGAAACAAAGAAGTCGATGAAGGACGCGTGATGGTGGTAGGGGCTTGAGAAAGGAGAGGAAATTTGGCCCGGATACAACGAGGAATAAAGCAGGCAGGGCAAGAAGAAAGAGTGGAATGGATCCGGTAAGAAATGAAATCTATAAAGTCACGACGGTGACGCAACGTCAGGGCTGGATACGTAGCAACGGAGATAGTCTAATAGCAATGTCAGGGATAGGGAAATAGGGAATAAAGGAAGCAAAGAAATACGAGCAGTGACGGCCGATCGATACCTTATATAGGTCGTCGAACAGCAGGCGAAACGCGAGGTCACCGTTCACTGGGGAAAGAGTATGTATGTGGAAAAGAGAGAGAGCAAGAGAGAGAGAGAAAGAGAGAGGCGCAGGGAATCGTCGTCTAGCTGCCTGATCGGAATGCCTTTTCGTATCTTGCCGCAGTTCCATGTGTGTATATGAATCGAATGATTCGTCCTTACGATGAATGCTGGATCGAACGAATACGTGAAGAAGGGGAAGAGAGGGTGCTGCAAATGGATCGGCCTTAAAGATCTTGCAGGCCTACGTTTAGAGATGGGTCATGGACGGGGCAGTTTATAGAAGGAGACGTTGATGAGCGTAAATGAGGAGAATCGATGATTAGGAGTTTATTTATGAGGCTATTTTAAAATTGCACGGTTCCTTTCCCTCTTTTCAGCTGAACGGGAATTACATTGGTTGAGAATGTCACTTGTGATGCACGCTGGCTACGAGAAGTACTTACATTGTATTTGTTAGGGTATTTACATATTAATTAATTTAGATGCAGGTGTTGTTATTTCTGTATTTAGAGGTAGGATCAGAATAGCTATTAGTTTATTCTTTCGATAAATCTATCGCACCGTTCTGAACTGAATAACCTTTGTTACACATTCTTACATAGATTAGAGATAAAAACAAAGGAATATCTGAAACCTATCGATTAAATCTAGAACTATCTTCTGGATACTATTTATCGTAACTAGCGCATCTGCATATGAATGGCGAGCGCCAGCTCACGTTGTCATTTTCAGCAGCAAGTGTATTCAATTTCGTATTTAAGTAATTAAGAGTACTTTCATATGACTGGAAAAATGTGATATCCTAACATTGAAACGTAGAATCTAATGAAAATACGCTTTGTTAGAAAATAAGCACACCATTTCTTTTAGATTTTAGCTAACAGTAACATTTTACATTTACACAAATTCGACTGATAAAAGAAAACCACAAAGAGTAAGACAAATTACAATCGCATTCATTATCACAGGCAAACGATTCACCACGATGATAAATAACTTGCTGAATCGAAGGTACAAAGGGAGAACTACGAATATACGAGCAGCTCGTACTGAAAGCCCTCGTATCGGCATTACATTTCCACTCGTGGTCCTTTTCAACGTACAGCGTGAATCGCTAATGCGATTCTTGATCCATCGACACACGCAAGGCTTGTGTAATACATCGTTCAAGATTCTAAATAGAGTTCCGGGTTTCCAGTGCTACCGAAAAGAGAATTCTGTAAACGCGTACGCGAGAGTAGGCGTGCAGTGTGTCGAGGATGTTTATGATTCACGATAATGCACTAACATACGGCATCCCGGAATACGTTGCAGCTTGCAGATTTCTCAGAATTAAACTGCCAATTTTTATGCACTTACAGCAAACTCGAATGTACATAAATGCACAAAACGCGGGGAATATGCACAAATGTAAAAAATATTCGAAATACAGTACCCTTTACGATGTTCATCCGAGTTTCATTTCGCATTTATTATCTCTACAAAAGGACGAATTTGCATAAATATCTGCGATCTACTCGTAATTTTATCTAGCTATCGTTTCTCGCATCTGGAAACGAGCGGTGAAATGAGAAAGAGAGAGAGAGAAACACGATGGCAATAAATATCGACTAAGAGCGATACAAATAAGTAAGATAAGGGACAAGAAAGAACAAACAGGCGAAGAGAGAAAATATCATCAAGAGGTGGTTACCGGAGAATGAGAAAAGATTGCCTGCGACTTATGACGTTCGAAAGAACCACCCCTTCTGTACGATAGTGAAGCAGGTTAGTTAGTTGAACCAAGTTCCACTCGATACATTCAGCTCCTTGTTTTTGACGTAAATTATTTCTTGGTATTTTGTATCGATTAATCGACGTTTCGGTGAAAATTCAACGAATATACGAGATCATCGTCCTTTCGTATGGTTGAGACGAGAACTTTGATAAATAGATCGTAAGAAATTTTTATGAGACAAAGTAATGGGAGTATCAAGCTGGTGCATATATTCTAACTTTCTAAACGTTTTCAGTCGTAAACGTTTATTATAATTATTATAGTTATATATAAGGATATAACGTTATTATAGTATATCACATTTATTACTCTGGTCCATCATTATTCATTTGTAAAACGACTATATTTTCCACGTTTCAAGTTTCAAATTTTCTTCCCTCTGCCGCTGTAACTCTCATCGAACGACACAACGACATTGCATTAAACCAAAAACAAGGTACAACTAATCTGCAATTCGTCCTGCAAAAAGACGATTTAAAATCAATCTCTGGCATCGTCTAAATAATCCTAACCTTAGCGCAATATCTCTAACCTGCTACAGTGGCACAAGATTTTTCTATCGACTTACAAAGCCAGATCCGTGAAAAGAAGACGTGAAAGCGAAAACGTAAGGTCCTTGGAGAGACGGAACGGAAAAGCGAGAAACATAAGATTCTTAAAACCTAAGGGGATGGAAGAAGAAAAGAGGCGAGAGTAGAGAGCGAAACGATTTTTAAGACAAACGGGCATGGACAAGAGCGAAGAGAGGGTTGAGAGGGGCCAAAAAATCCTCGAGACTGGACAGAGGTAAAAGATGAGAGAAGGTCTTGGAAAATCCTGAAAATTGAACAAAAGAAAGGTAGCGTGATGTCCTTAGAGGCGGTCAGAGCAGGAGCAGAGGGTGCCGAAGTATTCTTAAAATTGGACAAAGAGGAAGTCGCAAGGAGTCGGTAATAAGAATCGTCGAGACTGGCACACAGGTAAGGCGAGTAGAATAGAAGTTCGCTCGAATCGTCGTCGTTGGATAAGTCATAAGGTTGGGCCCGGAAAATTAAACGCGATAGTCGTCGTATATTTGTGCAACGAAATCGAATGCTTATCGCGCTGACCCATAAGAAGGAGTCAGCGGAGAAGACGTACTGCCGCTACTTTGTTCCTATCAGCTGGGACAGACTAATCGTCCGACTTCTCTTCTTCTTTTTCCGTTTTCTTCTTCTTTCTTTTTTCAACGCGAATAAATGGAAATTACAGGGACTCCTTTTAATCAGAATTATCGAATAACGTAGTAGACGACTGATGAAATAATTGGATTATTTAGATTCTAGCGAGATTTCTTCTAACGTGCAGATTACGAATTTCCTTTTGTATGCAACGGTATCTGGTCGTGGTAATCTCTGTATCTATAGAAATATAGATGCGTAAACGTAATGTCAACTCAGAAAACGCAATGTCAAGGAGAACACAAGCTACGTGAGATGAAAATCTCTTTCGATTTTGTTCAAGCACCGAAGAAACTTGGAGTGGCTGCAATGTGAGTATCATTGGTACATAAAATTAAGCCCTGTTTGATTAAACGATAAAGCTCGATATTTACCTTCGACTCGTGGCAAACCATGCTTCGTTCGACGTACGAACAGAACCGTTCCCATTGAGTGTGACCAGCTGAATGTACCGCTAAATGTTCGCGTAACACGAACATCGAGGCGGCAATTAAAATTATTTGCGAATATCGGTGGAAACGAAAAGCTAGGTCTGGCCCGAATAAAAGTAACTCAGTCGTAAAAGTAAAATAAGCCAGGCAATTTGAGGTAGTGCCTGTTTTCTTAATTACTTTTGGAGAATTAAATTGAGCCTGTGGGACAGGGCAGAAGGGATGGAACGGAAGAACGCCAGCCTGCCACGGGTTAATATGAACTGAAAGTAATCCGAGTTCGCTCACGATCTACGGCCAAAACGTTTCAACCCCTAAGAGTTAGTAGCGCTGAGATAGCCCCTTATTTTTCCTGGAAAGCTTGTACCGGTCATCTACTTGGTAACGTGAATACGTTTATCCGACGCTCACGCGGATCATAACGTACTTGAGAATTAATTTCCAGTTATCTGACGATCTCTGGGTACTCGCGTTGAAACCAACAACTTTTTAACTTTCTTTTAAGCCAATTGCCCTCTGTTGATTCCAAAGAGAATCGCTTCAATTTTTCGTGCTCGCAAATGTTGAAATTAAATCAGCGGATATTAGTTACTCGAGTTTGAGAATGCGTTACTTCACAATTTATTAACATTTATTTCTAACGTTCTGCTTTCGCAAATACTTTGACGTACTACGAGTTTATGCCTATGCACGGTACGAGGATATTTAGTACATTTTATACGGAATTGGTTGGAAACTAAAATATCATAGAATATACCGCAGGAAGTTGCGAGAATCGATCGCGAGTACGAAATATTCAAGTAATTTTCTCGTTTCCATAGTAGTTGTAAAATGATGCCTAGCGTTGTAAAATACTTGGAATAATATCAGGTCCGAAAAGTACCTTTCTTTTACGAGGACGCGTCTTTATACAAATACGAAACCTAATCTGTCGAACGTTGTGATCTTTATTTTGATAGAACAAAATGGATCGCACGTAATTCGATAAAATGATATAAAACGGAAAATGTTGTCCATTATTTCCTTATAAAACGAAAGAAACTTTTACGACGACCTAATAGTTCCAAGGAAAATTTAGTTTCAAGCAAAGCTAAGTAACAAACTTTCCTCTATTCGTAATCGCTTTCTAAACTGACGATTATCAAAGCTAGTGCCGCTAAGAAACACGTTGCGATCAACAAATCTTATGCATTGCGTGACAACAGATAATCAGGTGATAAAGGAAAGCTCACACAGTATGCTGCTACTTCGGTCATCACGTGGCTAGTGTGGTGGCTACACTTTTTTCCTGTCTCTCGCGGCTCTTCATTACTTTTGCCCATCCATTTCTCTACCTCCGTTCTTATTTCTTTCTCCGACTTTATAAATTAATCTAACTCTATTTCTGGCTCTCTGGCTTTGTGCCTGCTTTTTTCTCTTCTCTCGCCCTTACTTCCAGCCCTAATTCAACTTACCGGATCCGCTCCCTCTCTGTTTCTTTCTGGCTTCTCCTTCGCTTTTCTTCCAGCTTTCCGCCTCCGCTCTCTATGGTGTCCCTTTGAAATATGTTGGCCGGCTACTTTCAGAACTTATCATTCGTCAACGACCGCCACCACGCGTATTGATGCAACCCTCTCGGGATTTTTGGCCAACGAAACCGATCATGCGGTTCACCTTTTTCCGCTGACTTCGTTAATTTGACAAGAAAGGAAACCTTCACGAGGGGAATCGAGCTGGTTAGCCATCCCAAGCGGAATGGGGGATAAGAAAGGAATTGAGATGTGTAGAGCCAATTTTGTCGCTCTCGACACGTTTTCCGTTTTACGATTAATTATTTAAAATCAATTATTTAAAAATAATTATTTAAAGTCGCGAAAAGATATTTGTCTTCGCGAGAGCGAAGGCTGTAGAAAATGTCGAACTTGATCCATAAAGGATCAACGTCGTATCGGAGAAAAATTCTATTTGCAATCTTTTTCGGTTAATTTAAATTTTTTGGATCCTCTTTCTTGTTTTTTATTTTTATATCTTTTCTCGTCGTAACTCCTTACTTCAATAATACTCGCAATATTATGAACTTACGAATGAAGCTAAAGAAACGAATATGTTTCTAACACACCGCGATGAACTTTTCATCGAATTACGGGATACTTCGTTTAAATTTCCCGATAACATTACGTTTGTACCATTTTTGTACATTACCTCGATTCTTACCAGTTAATGGATTAATGTTATCCATATCAAACGTAGTACGTCGTACTTTTTATTACGAATTCAAAGATTAAAATCCGCCAGGATCTGAAAAAATCACCGATGTAAATTCTGACGAAAAATCCCTAGAAACTGGATCTCTTTGAGGGACATTTTTACACTGAATTAACTAATTTTCCATGAAAATCAGTTGAGATGGCAGTAGGAAAAGAAAAAAAATAGCTAACTACGTACCGAAATAATTCCGCTATCGGTGGACCGATTCGAAATTAAAATTCTCTGCGTTGAATTAATCCAAAATCCTTGTAATTAAAAAATTGGATATTTTAAGAATTTTTGGATATTAAAGAAACCTGTTGGAAGTAGCCATTCTAATAAACCAAGCTCGTTTACTAGAAAATTAATTTGTAAGATTTCGAGAAAATCATGTTTGGCGTGGTTTATGGTGTAAAAATCTTTGTAATTAAAAAATTAGATATTTTAAGGATTTTTGGATATTAAAGAAAGCTGTTGGAAATAATTTTCAAGCAAACCAGCTTGGCTGGTTAAAATGGTTAATTTGTAAGATTTCGAGAAAATTATGTTTGACCTGGTTTATGGTATAAAAATCCTTGTAATTAAAAAATTGGATATTTTAAGAATTTTTGGATATTAGAGAAAGCTGTTGGGAATGGCTAAATTTTTAATAATATGAATTCGCATAAAAATTCGCAGTCTATTTATTAATTTCTGGCGAGAAGAGGCGAAAATTTTCAAATCTTCAGCGAATAAAACTATCATCCGAAACTACGATCGAATCGCATAAATTGGAATCGACCGGGATCGTTTGTTTCTCACGATTGAAGCTTGCATTATCTCGCGAGAAAGAAGTGCGGTGTGTTCCGGTCGTGGCGGAAGAAATTGCACGCCAACGCGAATTTGCAATCGTACAGCCGAAAGAAGCACGTGGCAATTTTACATCGCGCTCTTTTCTTTTCGATGTTTCCTGGCAAATTGCATGTTGCCGTGACACCGATTATATCTTCATTTCCATGTTGGTCCCGATTTACATTGGTTCGCGTGAAATATAGTTTTGCAACAAAGAGAGATGCGAGCGAAAAAAGGCGAGGAAGAAGTAAGGAAACGGTCGGGCGGAACACGGAAAAAGGCGCGATACGTTTCTTCCAGTTACTCCTGATTTCGTTTCTGGCGAGCTTTCATTTGCATACTTGATGTTTCGGTAGTTTTCTTAAGCGAAATGATCGTGAATGGATTCGTGACGCTATCGTGATATTTCGTCTTAATGTTTCTTCGAAGGTATAGTAGGAGAGGCCTTTCGAATAACGAGAAACGAAATTACGATAAAATGAAACAATGTGGAGAAAATAGCGAATATAGTTCATTCACGAAGAATTTGTCCTAAGTTTTAACAAAATTTTAACAGAACGAATAAACATTCTAACACTATAGTTAGAGAAAATTAAGTAAAGCGTTTCATCGCTTGATAGAAGGATCTTTCATGTTATAAATAAAAAGAAAAAAAATTGAGATGACGTTAGATAAAATTGGAAATAATTAACGCATATGATAAAAGTGAAATATATCGGTTAATTCGTAGCTGCAAAGCTTATTGCACAACGTGAAAGAAACTACCCAAGTAGAATAGATCTTCGATAGTCGGACGCGCTTTAAATCGCTACAAAAATGTCCGTACATCTTCGTAACTTTCCTAACGATATATGTATGGTATATGATATTCAGAGCAATTGTAGTACGTGCAAAAATTATTCTAATTATTCAGTGTGCACTTTGAGATTAGATATAATTTTACTAGCGATATAATTTCAAATTCTAATTTTATATTACTGTTTTTCGTTTTAGGAGGCATATGAAATCTTCCTCTTTGCGCGTTACGACATTATAAAGTGATTCGCTGCAACAAACAAATTACGTAACTAATACATACATCGCGCGTACCTCGTTACGTGAATTTTACGGAAATAAGCACATTCGATACTCGCCGCATTATTTCGTAGTTACTCGTTTTTCAGTAAAAATGTAACCGCTGTAACACAACTTTTACGGCCGCTATTCCGCTGCCAGCGTAAAATAAAATATTTACGAGTCGATGAGTCGAAACATTTTTATATCCAGTTCCCCGGAAATCTAGTTGCTTATTTTATAGTATTCTCCCTGGTATCCACCGGTAAATTATCCCAATTCAATTTCTAATTAAAATATTTTTCCATTGTTTCCTACCAGAAATTATTATTATAGGAATTTTTTTATTTATCCTATATAATAAGTTTATTGATCGATAGATCTATTTACAACGGATTAAACAGGAAACGATGGTTACTTAACGCGAACTAAATACAGTAATGTGCTATAACTAAATAATTAATTCATAATTCACAACTAATAGTTTACAACTCGTAACAATTCGGCAACTCAACTCTCCACTTCTCACAACTCGACTTCTCACCACTCGACTTGGCACTACTCGACTCTCGACTCACGACTACTCAACTCCTCGCATCTCGACTCTCAACTCACGACTACTCAACTCCTCACACCTCGACTCTCAACTAACGACTACTCAACTCCTCATACCTAGACTCTCAACTCACGACTACTCAACTCCTCACTCCTCGACTATTCAACTCGATTCTCACCACTCGACTCCCCGGTAAAACTGCCAGGCCTTTTTGGCCTAACGGCACTTAGGCCTTCCCGCAATATTGTTTATAATTTACCCGATATTTTTTAGGCCATTTGTCCACGATACTATATTATTATTATTATTACCATTATTTTGATAAATTATTATTACCACCATTATTTTGATAAATTTTTACGTCTTTTACAAAACTCTCAGCTTATTTAATTTTGTCACAATATTTGCCGAATGTTTGTTTCACAAGACGGTAGTTTCGTTAGATAAGTTAGACACGTGTTACAAGTACTATGCAGAAGTTTGTTCATTTCGACCTGTGATTTTTATGAATTAATTCGTAACAAATATAACCTTCGAGACAGTAACTGCAACCGGTGTTTGTTAATTTATCGATTTGCACAATTTGCTTTACTCTGGCGACTAACGCCAGAGATACATGCGTCGACATTTACACGGTACACCATAATGTTTGTAATTTTTCGACATCATCGTGCGCAAATAAATTTATTTTATTTCCGCTTTAAACCCTCCTAATACGCTCAATTAATTTCATAACGAACATTCATCTGTTTCAGGTATGTAACACACTAACGCCACCAGTACGTTTAACTCGCGTTTTCATCGTAACTGCGAGAATGCCGCGAATTTGGTAAGTCGATAAGTCGTCGACATTTTATCTGCATCGATCAAAAGCATCGAAATTATTTTTATCTCAGTTTTTAAAATTAACATTCACGCGGTATTTCTAATTCAAAGTAAAACGGATCGTAGCACGGCCGCAGGTAAATTGTAACGCGTTTGAATCGAGACGCGTCTATCTAAAACGAGTTAAAATGTGACTTGAATTTCCCAAAGTTTTTTAATAAATTTCCACGTTCTAAAGTTATAGAACGACGAATCGAAAGGGAACGAGCTTATCTTATTTCACGTTCGCGATCTCCAAACACGCTCAAGTAGGTCGTTAGGAGAGAAAATATGGTATTATTAAAATTCTAACCGGCACATCTGAATTGGAAAAGTTTCAGCTCAATTGGAAAAGGTTGCACTATGGCATAAAAAGAAAAAAAAAAAAAGAAGAAAAATTACCAGCATTCTGTCCATTACAGTTGCATCTGCGATTCGACGTTCCTTTAACGAATAAGGAGAAAGAACAAGCTAAAACAGTAACGCGCGAACGTTCTATTAAATTGTATTTATTTTCGTAATCTTTCTCCTTCTTCCTTTCTACTTCCATAAACGATGTGAATCATCCGGAAACTTTCGATTTGCGTGTTCGCCTTTCCATTAACGTAATTGGATTTTTCGATGTTGCACGAAAATTAACAGTTCCATCGAGCGATTCGATATTCTCTTTTAATGAGACAGCGACTTAGATTGATATTGTGTACCATCTTTCCTTTTCATTTCTGCAAGAATATTGTAAGAATATCGTAACACACAATGGATATCGAGGAAAAGAGAGAAAAATCGGAACGTTCCTCGCTGGAATTTCGTTTGCCTTATTACGCGACTTCGCCTCCACTTTATCTTAAGGAACGGGCGAACGTTGCGGAACTTCTCTTCGCTTTTATTTTTTGCGACGGTGCATCAAGGAAATCAATTCGTTCGAAACTCGCAGCAACAAGTTTAATAGCAAAGGCATCGAGCGGAATGCGAGGCGTACAGACAGATAAAATTCAAAGTAACACGCCTCGTGAAAGGAGAAAGGCGAAATTAAACAGCAGGGAATCAGACGAAATGCACGACGATTTTAGAAAAATTAGATTCCGATCGATGGTCAGACGTATAACGTAATATGCGAGTAATTTTCATCCGGAAACCGTGAAACGGGATTATGAAATTTCTTTATTCGGGAATATACGATTTATTAAGCGAAATATAATTTTAACGAGAAGAATGAAAATGAAATATATTAATGAAATACGGAGGATGAATAATGCATTATATGAAAAATGATTTCAACGTAGGAAACTTTGTAGTAAATCAGGCTAATTGCGGTTGTTATAATAACGTGAAAAGAATTCAACTAGATGTGAATTATAGCGAGCACGTTTAATCATCGAGAGATTGGAAACTAAAATTTACGTTGTAACGTGAAATATTCGAGCGAAATTATCGTTCGTGCAAGTATTGTCGTATCGGACGTTTAACAAATAGTTTGTTAAAGTATTGACGTACAAGATTGAAAATATCTTTTCCGTAAAAATAATTTTTGCCACGAAGAAAAAATAGTCTCGATTTTTATCCTGCTTCGTCTTGTTTCTTGGCGTTAATACCACGCATTCTAATCGATATTTTGGATCAAATGGAAAGTGAAACAATTGTTGTTAAGGCGAGTTTCCTCTATGATAACTAAGCAATTACAGGGAGTTATAATAAAATACAGGAACCGTGTACTTTGTGGGAAATGTTCACATGGATATGGTTACGTGACAGCCACAATTTCTTCCGCAACACGGAGAAAACATTTTTTAGAGACGAAACAAGAGAGGAACGAGAAACGATATTTTATTGACTATTGTTACTAATATGAAAAGGAATAATACTACTATATAATAATAATAATATATATTACAATAATACTATATAAGAAAAGAAATTGTAATACGAATATTTCGTCAGAGATATACAAAACAATGGAAAATTCCTTTTTGCGTAAATTTGTACAATTGAAAGGGAGGAAAAATTGTAACAAGTGGAACGACGATATTGAAAACGTTAATGAATGTCTGTAATTAAAACATATTCACTAGCAACGAAGATATTCCTACGTTGAAATTATCATACGTCATTAGAACATTCGAACATTAAAACAACTATTGTTGCATTCATCAGTCTTGCAAATGATATGTACTCTTGGTCGAAACGAACTTAAAATTCTTCGATTCCTCACCACTCGACTGTTTACTTACAACTGTTCCATTTGACTCTCAACTCACAACACTTCACCACTCGATTGTCAACTCAAAACTATTTCACTCGACCCTCAACTCACAACTACTCCACTCGACTCTCAACTCAAGACTACTCCACTCGACTCTCAACTCACGACTACTCCACTCGACTCAACTCAAGACTACTCCACTCGACTCTCAACTCAAGACTACTCCACTCGACTCTCAACTCACGACTACTCCACTCGACTCAACTCAAGACTACTCCACTCGACTCTCAACTCACGACTACTCTACTCGATTCTTAACTCACGACTATCTCAACTCGATTCTTCACCACTCGACTCTCAACTCACAAGTCTCCCACTCGACTCTTCAGGTGACGACTACTCATTCATTTCTTAGGCCATTTGTACTACTCTATCGATACTACAAGATACGACACTATCTGTTAATTTCCATTAATTAATTAATTTCCAAGGACATTAATTTTCAAGTAATAAGAGCTTCAGCATATTACAAAATCTTTGTCGGATATCTAACGAATTACTACTCTTTTACTCTGTCTAAGAAAAAATTGCTGCGTTTTGTAATACGTCTATTACGTATCCATTATTATTGCCTCCTCGCTCGGTTATCTCGCTACATTTTCTTACATTGCGCAATATTCTCGGTTTGTGTAACGCGTAAAACTTGGCTCCAACTTTTTCCAAAGATATATGTACTTTCATCATGGACCAGAAAGTGATATACGATTGAAGTTTTATGAAACAGCGGGAATTCTCATGCACAACTGTGGAGCCAACGGCCGTATGCAAGGTAGAAAAAGCAAAATGTACAAGTTTCAGGAATACAGTTTCTGAACTGCTATCGGAGATAACAAAACACCGTAGAAAGTAAAAATCGCTAATAAAACGTTTCGATTTGTAACCTATTAGAAACAAAGAAACGCGTATCTTTAAAAAATTTGAGATATTAAAATTTAATTTACGTTCCTCTTAACAAAATAAATTATGTAGTGACCTTAAAAGCATTAATAACCATTTATTTCATTAAGCAATAATAACATGAACAATATAAAAGTTTTAAATTATATTTTTTAAATTAGAAATTTAATAATTTTGTATTGTATGGTAAATCTCAAGATTCAATATATAAGTCAATGTCTTGCGATTATGTTTAGTGCAAACAATGCATCTTCGTCGTTAAGAATATTTATTATTTTCTTTAGTTATGCAAGATGTAGGGAAATACCTCTCTGTTAATCGAAATGGAAAGTTGTCCGAATAAATTGTTCCTCGTTTAGCCTGTACTCTGCGTGGTGGGTATGTTTGTAAAATATCTTTTATGAGATGAAAATTTTCAAATGTTCCAGTGGTCTAAGAAGTATTTCACAAAAAAAGAGAAACGAAAAATATCCCGATGGATGCGATGACGTTTCATTAGAAAATTAACGTATTAAGAACGGAGTTAGAGTAAATGACAAACAGCCATAGTAATCCAACGAGCGTATTTCTGGTGTATGTTACTCGTGGTGAATATCTTGCAAAAGTTTCCTGGCATTTTACCTTCATCCCGGTGAAAACATGAACGCCGACGCCAGTAAAAACTGCTGAAACACCGTGTTGCATTGCTGTTGCAACGTGGACGGATAAACGCTTTGTTTTACTACTGCAACTACACGCGTTCGCTTTACAAGTCTGCGTACGTGCAAAAACGACGATAAATTAACAGAAAGAAAGAGAAAGATCGCGTTAATGATTACTCGGAAGGAAACGCGTTTAATGTGTCTGAAAATCCGCTCCGATTTCATACCACCCTCGACATAATATCCTACTCGTTAATGTATTATTATCGATCATCGTGAACTCTGTTACTTAATTCATTCGTCGACAGAAAAGTTTCAAGTCTAATTAAAACTTTGAGACTCGAGGCTTAAAGTATCGTATAAACTCGGACGAATGCCATAAATTTAAGTGCAAAGAGTATTTTTAAAACTTCCTTACTTCGACTTGATGAAAGAATTTTCCGAGCTGGCACACTTCGAAACTGAGGTTTTTTTCCTAAGCCCTTAGATCCGACGAAACGTCTGACAATTTCAAACCGCTCGTCCATAATGTTTCCTTCTTTACGACACATTTTTAATACACCTATATGATGACATTGAGATATGTATCATTTTATATGCTACACTAAGTTAGATGCGTAGTAGCAATACTTGTATGTGAATATCAGTGTGTGGAAGTAAATTTTACGAAACATTTTACAAAACAAATGAATGTAAACTGTTCAGTCGGTTACAAGAGCTGAGAGGCGTGCAAATGTGTATCGATGAATATCTTTGAAATCGCCTATCAAATAAATATATTACTATTCTAATATTAATTCCAGGTGTAAATTTAGTGTTCCTATACCATTATTTCGGCTATTAAGATCCAAAATTCTCGACAAACATTATAAAAATGTTTATATAATAGATATTGTTATAAAAATTTCGGAATGTTCGCACTGTGCCAATCAACGACTACACAATGTTCGGTAGAAGCACATTTTGTAAAAAAAAAAAAAAGAACAGCGCGTATAAACATTTGGCAAGAGAGTAGGCAACGACGTTTATAACCGAAAATCCCTTCAGCGATACGTAAATTTTCATTTCATGGGTCGGCAGAGCGCTGGATGCCATCCCGTTCCGTTCCTCCCTGTCTCCCGCTATTTAATATTAGTTGAAACTCAGCTGCCCGTGTAAACTAACCATTCAACGTTCTAGTTGCATTTAACGCGGCGCGTGGTAGCTTTATTCCAGGAACGGTAAAAGCGATCGCGGATGGACAGCAACTAATTTCAGCCGGAAGCTGCAGACGCTGGACAGTCCAAGGGATTCGGTAGGGTCTCCGTGCCAAACTTTGCCATAGCAACCTGAATAAAAGTTATATACTCGTGGCCGAGCATGCGCCGTTCACCAAATTAAAACTATGTTACACGGCGAATTAACGCGATATATACGAGGATAATCCAATAACCAAAGACCGAGCTTTGTTGTACAATTTTGGATGAGAAATTTTCCACCGACCACACTATACAGCGCCGACCATGCTCCGAGTGATTTTCACTTTTTTTCCCTAAGCTTCGAAGCTTTAGAGATGACGATACGCTGCGGCTTGCATTCGACAATTAGTTAAATGGACTGGTGACGATGACGATTACAACGATGGCGTTTCAGAGCTCGTGATAAAGTAGACGCGATAAATGTTCACATACAAGAAATGAATGTTACGCGATGAAATGGATCGATCAAGGTAATGTTAAAAAAAAAAAAAATAAAATAAGTAACAGTAAAAGAAAATGAAAGGAATTCTGAAAATAATTTTTCCCCATGAAATTATAAATCTATTTGAAAGTATACGTGTCTCGATAGCGGAATATCTAATGTTGAAGTAATTACTTCAAGAAAAACTCTACATCTTTATTTATGTATATATATGAATTTAATAAAACAAAAATATTCTAAATAAGGACAGGTCCATATTATTGTGCCTTTGAATATAAATTATATTTTGGGTTACAGGGTCTTAGAACAAAGGAACTAATAAATAGATTTCTCTTTATATTCCTTTAGCTAGAGTTACAAAGTTAACTTTTTTGGTAATGTCCTTTTGTTATAAATATATGAACGTGCTCCTTATCGATTCTATTGTTTTGTAACACTAAGGGATCTTAGAGAAAGTAAGGATCTGCATCAGCATAAACTTATACTTATATCTTTATTTAGTTCAATATATTTTTCTATTACAAATTCGTCCACTCGTTCTTCTATCAGTCAACCTCAGCATCTAGAAACGTACGAAAAAGATATTAATAACCGTCGCATTCTAGCTTAATACGCGTATTGGTTAAAGAGAAAAACGGCTTTTGATGTGCAACTTTTTCCAGTATAGGATTATGTGAATCAAAAATGCAAATAGTATCTCGCTTGTAACGAGTGAAAATAGGATTGCGATAATACGATCCGGTACCGTGAATACAAAATCATAATTTAAAAATATTGAAACAGAATGAAGGATGCAAATAATCGCTTTTTTTCAACTCTTTTTCCATGAAGATTTTTAAATAGCAACGTTTTTAATCTTCTACATTCAGTTTAATATTTTAATCGTAATCATACGTAATATCGATATTAATATAATCGTGGTTGAAGAAAGATACGTTGAACCAATATTTTTGTAAAGTATCATACTTTCTGGGTAAATTCAACGTTGAAAATTACATTGAAATAATGTTCATCTGCAAATTATAATTATTACTTTGTTTCAGTGATACTTCGAAAAATCATAAAAGTAGAATAACATAACGCGGCGACTAATTTCCTGCTTTTAAAATGAAATCAGTACCAAACTTTCAACCTCGTATTTCGAATAATAACGAAAGTTCGTTGAACCCAAGGAAGGTCAGGCGGCGTGCTTTTCATTGTAAAATTTGCAAATTTTCCTTCAATTACGTAACAACGTCGCATGTTGTATTATAAAATAAATATTAGAAATGCGTAAGAAAATTTGTTTATGTATCTGCAAGCGATAAATCTGTACGATGAATGCGATTCATAAATAATACAAAGACCCCTTTCACCAAGGGCAACGTTATAATAATGTAGATTTGATAGAAAAGTCTATGAATAATTGTGAAAGCAGAATAGGTAGAGTTTATATCAAAAGTGAGTTTCGTTCTTGAATTACTTGCGGTCAGAGTTAAACACGCTGTGTACATCAGATTCTCCTGCTTTCGCATGTACGGCAGGGCACGATACGATGCTTCCGTGTGTGAGCTTCCTGACAGTTTACACGCATGCATGTTATACCGTAAAGTAGCTTCTACGTACCCGGTGCTCCAACAAAATGCGGTTTCGCGTTAGATACTTAATTAACTAGGTCCAACGTTGTTATCCTGCTTTCAAATTCCCAGTAATCACGAACAAAAATTTGCACATTGGAATAACAATTTTTCAGTTCGGCGTTCGGTTAATATGTATATAAAACTAGTAGTGGCATTCTCGTCTCATCGACGTATACCTAAAATAAAATATTATCTATCATCCGTGAATTCCGCCAGAAAACACGCTCTAGAGAAAAAAGCTGCAACTCGTTTCATCTTCCATATCGCACCACCTAGCGATTCCAGGGCTGTTCCAAAGCATTCGCAAAGGCATAGTGTGAACAAGGAACCTGTGATATCCAACCGAAGCAAACTCCATCTAAAATTATTCCGTGGCATAATTCCCATCGAAATCACGTTCCGCCGTTGCGACGTAATTAACATGCACTCACTCCAACTGCGAAGCGAGGAAGAACGAGGTCATTCGAATTCGCCAGCTTCCCTTTAAGCCGTGTTAATATTAATTAGTATCAAATAAAAGGCGGTATCGCGCTTTCTCAACCATCGATGCTTGCAGAAGGAAACACATGGCGAACGAGTGACTTAAAGGCAGAATGAGAAAACGATATATGAGAACACGTAGTGAAAGCCGAAAGGGATCTCTCGTTGGAACTCGACTGATGTTCGTAGCTCGACTCATTTCGTGCGTTACCCGTTTCATTATACGCGACAAGTATATCCTGAAAATCGATTTGCCTCCGGGCCACGTAGTCCCCGGCTCGACGTATTTAAAGCGCCGCCTCTAAAGATCGTATCGCGATCAAATCGGAGTTTCTGGCTCGATTTTGATGCGCGCAAAGTAGGAATGAATAATTGATGCCACGCGATGCCTCGATGGTAAACTGGCTTGCAGACGGGCGCACCCTTGCTTTTCACGGTTCTCTACGAGACACTAATGCAAGACACTGCCGTGTGCTCGCATTAATATAAATTAACAGAGATCCAAGTTGGGCCAAACTCTCTCTCGCGCCTCCGTCTCGTCTCGCGTACGCCAACCCCACCCAAGCTCTCTCACCCTTTCTACAACCACCTCGTTTCTGTCACCCAACCTCCCACGCTATTTTCGTTTGATTCTACCAGAGCCAGCTTCTACGGATCGTATACACACACCGTCTGTTTCGCTTATCGTTTCCTTCGAGAAGCGCGCTACTACTTCGCGTTGATGATTTCAAAGGTCGAGCAGACGCTTAGCAATTCTCCTTGCGATTTTGCTTCTTGTGTTTCTGTATTGCCAGCTGGGAATTGACTCTTTAGTTGTCTATGATAAGTCTCCTCCATCGAACAGTCAGGCAAATTTCTGCCTGTATCATATATCGCAAATAACTGCTCCAACAATTTGTCAATTTATGGCATCGTTCGTGACTAGCAAGTTAACCACTGCGAGGAATACGGGTCTGATTGGTTCGTGTAATACGTACGTAGGATCGCTTACTATGGCAGAGCTTCAAAAATAGGGCACATCGCGTGTATTTTCAATCATCGACCGAAACGATCGTATCTAGAAATTAGTGATCTGCGTTCTATGAATCTATTGAGATACGTATAATTTTATGTGCTAGACTATATTGATCGCGTAGTAGTGATACATGTATGTGAATGCATGTATGTGGCGCCTCGGAAACAAAGGAATGTGAACTGTTCAGTTAACAGTCTGGTATGGAAGAAAGTGAAACGCGTGCAACTGTGTATCGATGAATATCTTTGAAATCGTTTATCAAATAAATATATAATTATTTTAATATAAATTCTAAGTATCAACTTAGTTTTCCTATATCATTATTTAAGATCCAAAATTCTCAACAGAATCGGAGGAGAATTTTTCACGTAGAAAGTACTCGCCGAAAACGATAAGAAATGTCTAATCGACAAACGTTTCTGAAATCAATCGTTTGGATATTTTTCGATTAACCTTTCGATTAACGAGACCCTTTAATCGAACCTAGAAAAAAAGAAAGATGGATAGGAGGAGGAAATCCGATGGACAGGTCCTCGATCGACTGACGTGTAGTCGAGCTGAATTTCTTCTGGCGGAGACACTCCGAAACAATTATTCGTACGATTTGACAGATTCGTTTATCAAACTGGATAATCATATTCATATGTAAACCAGTCTTTAGTAATCAAACTCTCGCGCAATTTCAACCTGTTCGTCACATATTTCTGGAAATCAAAGCTAACGTAGCTTGAGTCAGCGAGCCGAGCAATCGAATTAGCAACGTGTAAATTAACTTACAAGGGGTAAACCGTAAAATTGATTTTTAATTACTGATCCTAACAGAAAATACTCGACCGAGTTTTCTCCAAACCAATGTAAGGCATCGTGACTGCGAATTTATAGTAAGCTCGAGGAAAATTGCTATTATATTAAAATTAAACACGATGTTCACGTTCTGCTCCAATTTTCTTTGGCAACCAACGACAAACTAAAATTACACTAAAATGAATACTTCGTTCTCGTTAGGTTTTCTATAAAATCTCCATTTTTTCATGGCGACTTTTTCAAAGACGATATTTTTATCGAATGTCAACTTACGCGTCAATAACGCAACGCTATTCAGTTTCAAATGAAACACGAGGGAAAAAACGAGAACGTACGATTTCCCGTATATTATCGACCAGTAAACAATACGAAGATCGTTGGAGCGGCAATTAATACCAAAAACCAAATTGTACAATTTAAATTTATAGCTGAGAAATGAGAATTTAACATGTGCGTGCAAACTGCTGCGCGATAGAGCTGCAATTATTTACAATTTCGATTTATTCTTGAAATATGCGCGCTCTCGTGGTGTGCGCCATTAACCGAATCAAGCGTCCGAACGCAGTTCGTTTAAATTTTACGTTCATAATCGGAAAAGAATTCAAACATCGTCGAGCGCCATTTCTACTACTCTATATAAACATAAAGACAATCTAAACGTAGATTAACGTGAAACAAGAAAGAAACAAGGGGATTCGCCTCGAATAAAACATACGCGAACACGTCGAGTTTTATGGTTGTCGATGTTGCTAGGGAACATGTTAAAATTCCAATGATAAACGGAACTCGTTTCTGCAGGCGAAGGTTAAATCCCATCGGGTTCTCCTTGCAAATCAAAACAGAGAGGAAACGATTGGTAAGATCGAGTCGTCGAAGCCATCGGGAAATTTGCTTGGTCGTTTCATTCCGTGAAATTTAAATTCCATGAAATTTGCCAGATCTATTTCTGACAATCGCAGGAAAATAATAAATTAAAAATTATATTGGCTTGGCAACTAAGTGATCGCGGATGTTGTCATTAGGTGGTATTGACAAAATCCGCAATCACTTATTTGCCAATCCAAAATATCGACGGCCACGATAACCCCTGTGCTTTGGAGCTGATTGCGGATATTTCGGATGAATTAAACAGCTGAAGATCCGAGTCTGTCGATCATTTACGAAATATTAGGTCATCCCATAAGTTCGTTCCGTTTTTTCGAGCGGTTATATATGTTAAGATTGTTTACGTATCTCTCAGTTTCATGAAAAAATGTAATCCCCCTCTCGTTGTACAACTTCTTCCCATTTTTCAAGTGCATTGGTCCCTTATCGCCGTATGTTTATAAATCGACACATGAAATGTGTACACAAAAGTCAGCACGAACTTACGGGATGGCCTAATAGAACGAATAAAAGACGACAAGCGGAGTGGAGAATCTGATACCGCAAATGCCGAGATTCTCTTTGCATCACAAAGTTTCAAGCAAACTAATAATCCCAGACATTTTGTTAAGCCCTTGCTCGTTTCTCTAATTCATCTTGGCTTTTGTAAACGCTCTGATACCAATTAATCGCTGATTTTTATGCATTTATAGGAAACTGAAATTAGAAAAATCAACAAAAGCCACGTAATATGTAGAAATACACAAAATAGCCCAAGTATAGTTGCTTTATGGAAATACGAATGCGCGTAAAAATCCGCTGTCTACTCGTGAACGACGGTGTATAGACCTGATATCACATTGGTCCATCCGGATGTTCAACTTTAAAAAGCGTTTAATTTATCATTTGGCTACATCTTATCCACCGCATGCCACGTCTTCCCTCCTTTTCCTTTAGCTTTTTGTCGCTTTCTTAGCCAGTTTTCTGCAATCGGTTAACTCCGCGTCTTCGTATTGGACGAACAGTAACAGCTTTGTTTAAAGCTACCGGTAAAATAAAAGCGGTCACCATTGTTCCCCTAATCTTTTTCTCGTTCTTTCGGCAGAGCGCTCGCTGCAGCTGGGCCTGCTTATTCAGAAGTCAACTCCACCTCCAATTAATCTTCCGGTTACGCCGCCGCCGCCGCCGCCTCCTTATCCTTTCTTCGTTCTCTGTCCGTGTGCCTCGTTTCTGTTAGTCTGAGAGCGTCTGTGCACGCCGGCTGCGGGCTATAAATACTTGTTTCGCTATTCCTGAACCGTATAGACTACTCGGTAAGCTTGCAAATGGCCGACCCGGTCGGTTGTGCCTGCTCTGCACCGACATTGAAATATACACTTTCCAAGTAACAGAAGCAACACCTCGGATAGCCTCGCAATCCTCCTTTTCTGTTGGCGTATTTCTAGCTGGAATTACGCGAATGCCACAGGCAGCAACAGCCACGCGATAAACAGACGAAGGCGACCTATGAAAATTAAGTCTGATCGCCTTGTTACCTTCCGAGCTTCTTATACCCAGCCGTCAACTTAAAAGACGGTGCACAAGTTCGGGGTACAACTTCTCGACTTTCTTCTCGCGTAATTGATCTTATATCGTTATTCCCTCTTTCAACAGAATTTTTTATCTGTTCCTTGAATTCTTGTATTATTATTTTTCCACGAGGTTTGGCGATGATCGCTGACGATTACGCGCGACGATCGATCGACGTGGAAATTATTTTGTTTCTTTGACTGTTCGTTTCTTTTGATCCTTTTAAGATCTTTACGTTTCGTAGTGTCGTTCGACGAGGAGCTTCGAAAGTATAATATTTTTCCGACGATAGGTACGGTTGATTCAGAAGTATCTTTGGTACCTGCAACTAGCTGGCTTTCTTTGGCAAATTTTAATAACTCGGCCGACCTCCTTCGTTCCACAATTTTCGACTCGCTCGACTCGACGACTATTCGGGTAGAAAAACTTTTTTAATCAGCAAATGAGAAATCTCGTAGATAGAAGATTTCTAGTCTTTCATATCGATACTACTATCACGTTGCCACTGATATTGACAAAATATTCGTCAGAACCAGTAGAAAATCATCGTTTAGATAATAACAGGTATGTACACTAGCGAACTGATAAGAGAAAAAGAAACGCTTTACTGTACGATAAACATATGCGCTGATACTTTTCGTAATTACTATACATACGTATATTTGACACCTCAACCTACGATTTACGTTCGAGAATTTTGCGCCGAAAACGTAAACAAGCTCGCGCAGCCTTCGAGCCATTCGCACGACTTGTGTACTACGTACTGCGGGCTATGCCCGTAATATTTACGTTTGGCCCGATCATCTACTACGCGCTACACCTGTAATATTTACGTTCGGCCCGATCATCTACTACAGGCTATGCCCGTAGTTGTAGGTTAAAGATTTAAGAAAATTTACAGACCTTTGGTCGGTATCGTGTCTTCTGCGATCTTCTAAAGAAACGCTTCGCAGATAAAATGAATTACATCGCGTGTCGTTCGAATAGCAAAGTTTACTGCACAGGCTAAACCAAAATTTCCTATCGCAACTATTAGGTTGTCCGAAAAGTGTCTTTCTTTTACAGACACGTCTCTTACAACAATGCATCCGTATACAAACATGAAAGCTAGTCTGTCGAACGTTGTGATCTTTAGTTTGATAGAACTGTAGCTTCACACGAGCCAGAGGACAATTCGAACCACGTTGTTATTTTATCTCGAAGTACCAATATCGTTAGGATGTACTTAATGTAATAATAAACCAATTCCAGGTAAAACAATGTCGCCGCTACAGGTAATCGTCAAACAAAGACGAATGGAAACTTACCAGCTCGACCAGTATAAATAAACGAACACGATCGTAAGGTGGCCAATTTTTCAGTCTCAGTCTCGAGCGATTTTATTAGCGATCAACACACACAATCTTTAGCGAATCAGTTAGTAGCGAGCGTCTTAGCGAACATTCTTTTAACGATCAGTATCGAGCAATCTACGGTTGACTCTGTATTTATAATTATTTTAAGATACATTTGGCGGTTTCAACATCGAGTAATCTCGTCATTTAAACTACCACACGACCAATCATCCTCCACAGAACAAAATGGATCATACGTAATTCGATAAAATAATATTGTGCATCCATTATTTCCTTATAAAACGAAAGAAACTTTTCGGACGACCTAATATTATCGCAACTATTATCATTATTACGACATTTACAGAACAAAAGAACATTTCCTTGCAATTTGGCAAAGTAAACAACGCGTCGGATATGGAACTAATCGGCTTAGAAAATCGACGTTGAAACCGCGAAGTACGCGAGTCTGATCGAAAAATCATGTGACTTTACACCTCTCACGAAACCCACTTGCCCGTCTTGCACTTTGCCGACATCGATAGCGCATCGAAGTGCACAGAATAATTGCACCATTGGACCTAACTTATGCGACGTTGCACGGCGGTTATAGCTTGTTATTTCTCGTCGTACAGGTGCGCCCACCCTCCTCGTCAATATCGACCCGTGTGCGCGCCTTTTTAACTGTAACATTACTTTCGTGCTCTTTAGAGCCGATGGGGCACACACAGTGAAAATCGCCTGGCTTATCCTGACGAATCGGCAGCTACGCGACTTCGAACCTGCACGACTATCGAAACACGCGTGAACACAAGTTATTTCGCAGAGTTCACGGATTATTTCCAAGTGTAACACCGCGTGTTATTCGATTTTATGACACCCTTCACACGATAATGCATTCTGGCTGCGATTAATAGTTTTGTCGTTAGCGAGTTTCGTTTGAGTCTCGCAGCTACAGATTACGATACTTCGTGTGCAACAGAGTAACGAAGCGATGGTATTGGTTGGATGAGACATTAGTTAAACTCGCGAGACGAAAGATGCATTGAATATTGAAAATCTAAAAGCTTGAGGAGAATTTAGAATGTAGTTGTTGCGTAAATCGTAAGAATATTCCCCAAGTAAGTAAGTCGATAAAGAGGTAGAAGGGTGTATTAAACCCTTGTTTTATGATCTTTCTTTGTGGCTGCTTAACTACACCATAGATTTACTAGATACTTAACGGCATGCTACTTGATTCCACTAACTACTTAATTTAACTTTATGATTTTTCAAATAACGAACCATTAAAATAGTTGATTTATATGCCATAAGGCTATGAAAAAATAATTTTAAATATCCATCTCATTTTCCTGCACTCTTTTACTTGGTAAAGGGTTCTCTTTAAATCTTGGTAACATTTTCAATGTATTAGGTCGTCCGAAAAGTTTCTTTCGTTTTATAATGGATGCACATTTTTTGTTTTTTTATTATTTTATCGAATTACGTACGATCCATTTTGTTCTATCAAAATAAAAATCGCAACGTCCGACAGATTGGGTTTCATGTTTGTATAAAGATACATCGTCTGTAAAAGAAGGACACTTTTCGAACAATCTAATACTATAGAAGCATAGATACGTTAGCGAATGCAACTATTAAAATTGTCGTCTACGTAATTTCGGAACTGTACACGCAATTTGTATATAATAATCGTCAGTTCGAAGAATCGAAGCTAAACCGAATACGTCTCTGTAAAATGAAGATCTTGGAAGATAAATTAAAATAAAAGATTCCTAGACGAATTTTAAACAAGGGCGATATAACGATGATTAACGATGGTTCCACGTATACTTGTTCGTTGAACAATGACTTTTCCAGCCTAATTAAACGTACCACGGATGCTACATTATTCGAATAAGCTGTGCTAATGTTGCGAAATAATCATAGAGAACGATAGATCATGTGAAACTATGAAATCCCAAGATATCTGAGATAACGCGAGTTTACCGTGGTAAAACAGCAAACATCGTAATTTAGTTTCAGAAGCTGTGAGCCCAGCGAGCTTCAAGTGACGAATTTAGCGTTTCTGAGGAACGTAACGCAAAAAGCGTCCCAGTTCGCAGCGCATTAAGCACTCGTGAAATTAAGCACTCTCGAGCGCTTAATTTATCATGAGACAAATTTCCGCTAAGTCTTCTTCATTGTGCGGGACAGACCGCGTCCACTAAAGCTTAGAAAGGTTAAAGGTGAAATTCCTCTTAGCGTATAAACAGGATAAATGGAAAAAGTGCAGGTCGCGACTCGTGTCGCACGCGCGGACTTGTTTCTCCGAAAGAAGTCTAATTATTTACCTGACAAAATTACTGTCGTAAAGTGTGAAAATCTGATTTCCAACTGGTGCTAAACTTTCGTGACAGTAATTTCATTTGGAGTTCTGGAAATTACTTTTCCTTTTTTCTTTTCTTTTCTTTTTAGTTTTTTATTTTTCTTTCTTTTTTTTGCCTTTTTCTTTCCTTTGCTTTTGTACCGTGAATATTTTAACATAGCGGAACCTCTGTTATGCAAACATTCTACTTATTTGAATATTTGTTCTCTTATGCGAACGTTCCGTTATCCTGACACGATGTATCGTATTAAAATATTATATGTAATGAGTAGATGGCGGGTGTTTATGCAAATTCACATTTTTCATGAATACCATTAAAGGAATAGAGTTTAACTAAACTTTACTACGCATGATACCACGATGATTTACGATAAGGTTAGCTAACAATACGCTTTGGATTCCGTAGAAACTCTAACCAACGACAAAATTATTTTGCAAAACGTGTTACATAACCAACCGGGGGATGGATGAAACTAGCGATAGCAGTAACGAAGACGTATCACTTCGTTTCGTGACATTTACAGGTTTGGAGAAGGGACTTATTATTTAAACGCTCGGAGATCCAAGAGAAAACGTAATATCTACGAGCGAAGCAAGCCAAATGTTGGTAAAGTTACGTGATTTAAATTATACGATATTTATCAACAAAATTTGGAATTCAAATCGACAAAATCGATATTTTTCTCGTGTAAGCTTCACAGATATATGTAAGTAGCATCGTGAGCTGTATACAATTTTCAGAAAGTACTGAGAGACTCGATGGTTGCGCGCACGTTTAAAAGGCGTACTCGTATAAATGAAAAATCATGCTTCGGAATGGTTCCATTCCGAGATAAAATCGATTTCAACATAAACTTAAACGGTGTATTTCGCGCTATAAATCGTTCGCTCGCTCGCCGCTCTTCAAACGATAAAATTGATAAAAATGCTAGCAAAGTTCGCTGGAGATTCGGAAGATAAGAGAGGGACGTATAATCCGAGCGAAGGCTTCTGGGAAACGCGCGATTCAAACGTAACGCAATTTTATTGGGCAATAAAGTTTCGTGGTTTACGCGCCTGTTCCAGAAATAAACACGTTGCCTGTTGTTCTCTTTTTCTATCATGCGACGCATAAATTGAAATGTAAAGAAGATCCGAGGACTAACGAACGGCCAGGTTAGCCTTTCAAAACGATCTTGTTCTATTTTATAGTTCGCCGGTGGAGAAAACACGAGGAGAAAAAAGAACCAAGGGGAGAGGGAAAAGGCGAAAGAAAGTTAGATTTCGCCGTGGGGAATTCCATTCCAGCGAAAAGGGTTACAGTTTCCCCACCCATTTACGATGACGAGCGGTATAAAGCTTTAACTACTTAAAAAAAAAAAAAAGAAAAAAGGTCGTCTCGAGGCTTCTGGCTAGTAAATTTTGTCGCGTGAAGAGATTGCGTGTCTCTTTGTGTACCTCCTACGTTTCCAAGTGTTTCGTTTATGTTTAATACACTTCCTTCCCGTACGTTTAGTTTTAAAGTCCACGAAGTTGCGAGAGTCCATGGACTCGTGACTGCAACAAATTTACAGACCTTTGGTCGGTATCGTGTCTTCTACGATCTTCTAAAGAAACGTCTCGCAGATAAAACGAATAACATCGCGTGTGATTCGAATCGCAAAGTCTACACAACCTATCGATGATCGGCGATGATTTCTTCGCTTTGACGTTCCCATTTTCTAACGCTAAATTCTAACGCATCGACATCGTGTTGTTATTGGGTTGGCAACTATGTGATTGTGGATTTTGTCAGTAGGTGGTAATGACAAAAGCCGCAATCACTTAGTTGCCAACCCAATACAACCGATCGTTTCCAACGTCTTGCGAATCTTAACAAGTTCGATTCTCAAATTATAAAACGACGTACTTTGCGCATCGTATCTTCGACTAGGACAAACTTTTAATATCGTTGTCTTGGAAAATAAATTTCCTATCGGTAAGCGGAAAATCGTTTTAACGGATAATTGAAAATTTACGAAGAAACGTACGCCAGTTGAAAAGCTCGCGATATCCAATTAATTTGTCTAACGTTTCAGTACTTGGAACATCGTATTCAAATGAGAAGCGCGGCTAACTTGAAATCAGCTTTTACCGAGATTGACGGGTAATTGAAGTGCAAACGTTTTATGCTTCCTTTTATATTCGGTTTCTGGTTCTTGGCCGGCTTTCCTTTTCCCTATCGATTCCTCCTCGAGAACAAGTATATCACACTTAGACGTTCTCTCGCTTTCAGTGTCCCGTGGTCTGATCGGCACAAGATATTCCATGAATATCCGATGGATATCCATATCTTTCATCATTATACAGCGATTCAAGTACTCTCGGTATACACAAATATCTTCAGAAATTTCTACCAGCCAGGGAAGAAACGTGTTACATCTAAATAAAACAATTCGTTTCAACTTGCCTCTGTGTGATAATAATTCACGCTTTAATAAATTCGTTTCGCGCTATATTTTATTTATAAGTTGGTGCTATACCGGATCCATCACAATTTAAGAAATTTTAATTAATTCAAAGTACACCTTTAAACTCCAACCATTATGTGGCGTTAACACATTTCCGGAGTGTCTCGTTGATCAAAAGTTTCCAAACTTCATGGCTGCTCGTTAGTTTTAATTTAAAAACGAGAAACTGCCTTACACCAAGCGAATAGTATACAAAGGCCACTGTTACAAAAGTCAATTTATTCGAATGATTAGCTTCAAACAACAACCTTATTCGAACGCGTATGACATACTCGACAAGATACACGTAGAACCTTTTCGTGTCAGAAAGAGCAGTCGTTATAATCCCAAAGATATTCTATCGATTCTCCTCAAAAGAGGAGAAGAATGTGATATATCTTGGATCTACGGTACGTAAAACGTTCAACGATTCCGATAAGCCTTTACAGCCATTTTCAATCCCATTCTATCCGATCGAGGAATTTTCACAGTAAGATTGCATGCTTGCGTCATCGTCCAAGAAGCGTCCGCATCGCGATCCAACTTTTATCTTTTCCTTTCGTCTTTTTCTTCCCGCGATACCACGAAATAATGATAAATTCGATCGAATGGTAAAAATTCGGGTTCCTTGGAAACAAACGGAGGCGTCGATGACTGATAGAGTCTCATAATGGTGTTTAACCGTTTGAGTGCCAAGCAGCGCGATCGCACTGTTTCGATTTTGCGTCGAAGAGTCCCGGTACATTTGAACGCTACGAACTCACGGTATTTTCTATTTCATTGTTATCTTCTCGATGATATTTATTTAACGAAACTTGAAATATTTATAAATTAATAGTACGCATATATGATAATATATATATATCTATTTCATAGAGTAACAAATATGACGAGCGAGATTCTCATTGCAATCGATTAAGGCAAGCGCTATCGCGCTGTTCAAGATTTTTCGACCCTGCTTTTTCAATTAACATTTTGACTGCCACGTTGGTCATTTATGACCGGCCACGGTTTCTCCTGTGACGCCACGATGGTTGGTCATTGGTGACCGGAGCGCCTCAACTTCTTACAATTGTAAAAGTTGAATGAAAATTGACAATTAGGGTATTTTAAATATAATCGATAAATAGAAGATACTTTGAAATAAAAAGTGCCCCATTGAGCAATTAAACATTCTTATTAGAACATCAATAAAAGAAATGAGAACAAATCTTGCATCTGAAGGTGCACTGTGTTTGCATCCATATCTTCGAGGGGTAATCTACGAATATTATCATAAACACAGCTTAGAAAATAATCGTAAATGCTGCTTTATAATCATGTAATTGAAGTTAGAAGTGTGAACATACCTTACTGTTATATATAGAATGAGCAAATACCGTTTACAAATATCTTCTACACGTTTCAACGATATATTCTGCACGTTTTGCTCACGACGAAACGACGACTGCGAATGGTTTGTTGAAATAAACGAAGCCTCGTTATAATATGTCGCTATCGACTGTTACCAAGGCGCCACGATTGTCAGTCGTGACCACCAATGAGATAAACGGTCCATTGGGGAAGAATGTTGTTTTACATCGTCAATTTATTATTATTTTGCCATTGTATGCTTTGAATAATAAAAATACTGCCGTGGCGTCCTCAACGAAACATGTGATTTCGACGTGGTAGTCAGTTTCTCAGTTTCTCAGTTTCTCAGTTTCTTAGCTTCTCAGCTCAGATTCTCGTGATTTCAGTAATTTACTCCTTGTTTTCGGCAAATCATGTTTTTCATACCTGACGATCTTCGTTGGAATATTAAATACAGAAATAATCGTTGGAACAAATTGCTGGAATATTAAACACGGAATACCAATGAAATCTATTCCAAAGTTTGAAACTTCTATTCTTCGTATCGGAAGAACTGTTTGCGAAATGTGAGAAATTCGTTTGATAGAAACTGATCCTTTCCGAAACGGTAGAGGCAACTTCTTTCTCAACGATAAAAGATAATCACGTAATTTTCATTTTTCCATTGCAATGACTAGTTATGGAAGAATTTACAGAGAAACTGCGCTATGTTTTTCCAAACAGCCCCACCAGCTCATCGGAAAGAGAAAAAAAGGGAAGAAAAAACAAAGAACTCTGAACGCGTTCGTCCGGAGAAAAGACTTCGCCGAGCGAGCAAGATCTGCGAAAGTTTCCTAAAAGTTTTCCAGGGGAATGTTAATACAAAGTTAAACGAATCCTCGTCGAGCAAACAAATCGATGCCACGTCTGTTTTCTCTGCCAGCGACGATCCTAAAATCCGAAATTTTTTCACGCTTCTGCACGACGCTCGTCGCGTCGTGTGTGCTGCTGGCTTTGTGCTTTCTTGCAGCCCGTAACTACGTTTCGCGCGCTTCTCTCTTCCCACCCTTTCTTCCTCCACGAAGTTTCTGGTTTGCTGAATCTTTCAAGGTGCCTCTGGGTAAAAGGAAACGACGCGACTGCCTGTCGCCGCTGCCTGTCCACGGTAATTGCCGCGTTTTTCGTCTCTCTTTCTCTTCCGAGTATGACGCCACGCCATGGGTCAACTCACCGACTCTAACGAGTTTTTGATGCATCTCGTGTCTTGATACGCAGAAAACGTGTCGACAGTCGACTTGACGGTTGATTCAGTAAGGATACTGTGGCCAATTGCTCTAAAATATCGTTGCATTAAGAAATGAGAGCTTTCATGAGCGAAAGTTCCCGAGCGATTGTTTCAAGAACGTAACACGAGAGAAGCAAACGTGGTGCTATAAATTTCACGTCTTAAATATCATCGTATCATCGACGTAATCCAAATCGATAGATTGTGGATGTTCACCCAAATTCATATTACTGTAAATAATACAAAAAAAAAAAAAAAAAAATGAAGCTTCAGGAGATATTTGTTTTGACCACTAAATATTACAACGAATATGATATTTTAACTATTTTATATATTTTTGCATGATATGCGCACTGGATTGTTTAGGTGTAAGTTTATGGCTGTATATTGGTGATATTCAGGTGTAAAGTAAAACGAAAAGAAACATCTCACTCGACTTATTAATCCTCTGCGGCCGAAAAATATTTCTCACAGCGTTGATTAAACAAAACTTTTTTGAGAGCAAGCTGTCTATTTCAAACAAACTTTATACGATAATCTGTTTATTTTCGTCCTTCTTTAACGATAAAAATAACACATAGGGGAGAAAAAATGCCAATATTATCAACATCGCTGTAGAGGTAAGAATACAAAATAAAAGATTAACATTTTCATACAGAAGATAGAAGATGTTAGGTTGTCCGAAAAGTTTCTTTCGTTTCGTAAGATGATAATAGATGAACAATTTCTGTTTTATATTATTTTATTGAATTAGGTATCAACCATTTCGTTCTATTTTTATTATTACGTTCGTGCATAATTCAATAAACCGAATAAAACAAAAAATACATGGTGCGTCTATTATTTTCTTATAAAACGAAAGAAACTTTTCGGACAACCTAATACGTGAAAATCTTTCCACACGACGATCGTGATGAATAGTTACACTGCAACAGTTGCACTTGGTGGCGGTCGCCATAAAATTCACAGAGAAATTTAATAAATAGAATGGCGTTCACCAGGTTCAGGATCACATTCGCCTCCGCTAAATGGAGGAAGACTTTCGTACAAATCGTACAAATGTTACGGTATAGATGGTCGATGGAGTCCAACGACCTAGATCGAACAACGTTGCTACGAAATATCCGTGATGTATCGGAATTTAAAGTACAACGGTGAATTGTAGGTGGAACCGGTGGGCAAGTTACAGTTGCAGGGTTTGTTGAAACTAAGTTCTTATTTATACTTCGACGCGACGATAAATACAATGTGTTTGCCGTGGAAAGCTTTTCCAATTGTTTGCTCGATGCTTTCGCAACCGTTGAAATTGAAGTCGTTAGATGTTGTTGTTTGCGATTGGCCTTCAAATTTTTGATCAAGCGATGCTTGTGTGTTGCATTTTCTCGCGATGATACAAAGCGATACGAAGAAACTGCAATTAACTTGACTGGATAATAGAGAAAATATTAAAAGGTAGATTAATAAAACTAAATTTTTATTCAATTCAGAAACAAGGAATCGAATATTTTGAAATATCTCGCGAATAGGCAAAAATTGCAAATAAAAGATATCGATGTTAATTCGAATCGAACGAGTCCATGAACTTTATTAATTTACATCATCTGGCATCTCAAAGCGGTTCCTTAATTATAGATTATAATAATTTTCAAACAAATTATAATACCGCCAATTGTAAATTTATCACGTGCAAATTTGTGTAGAACCTTTAATGAAACGTTACTATTGAGGTCTGCGAATTTCACGAAATTCGCAAGGGTATAGGTGTGTACAAAATTCTGCTGTCCGCGCAAGAGGTACATCAAAAAGACAGCGAGAAACGATAAAAGTATTTCAGTGTAAGTATTACAAAACGAAGCAGAGATGGAGATGGAGATGGAGTGGAGGAGTTCAAAGGAACGTGAAATATTTAAGGAAAGAAGAGGAAGAAGAAGAAGAAGAAAAAGGGTGCAGGGAAATCTCAAGAGATCAAAAATGTGGCAAAAGGAATGGACGCGAGAAAGCAAAAAGTAGAACGGGAAACGAAAACGAGGAAGAGAGATAGAGAAGCAAAAACTGAAAGGAAATGCGAGTTCTAAGATGTAAAGGGGAATAATAAAAGTGGAGAGAATAATAAAATTAGTTGGAAACAAAGAAAAGGTATCGTTCTGTTGCATTTTATACGAAAAGGAAAGTAAAATACCACGTTTTCGTTTCAAAAACTCCGAGTATGCGGAACGTAAATTGTAGATGCAAATGTTTCAGACTGTGGAACAAATTTCAAAGTAGCAAAAAGATTGAAACGACACGTAAAAGCTCACTTATCGCGCAAGTATAAAGTTCAAACAAACAGGACAAGAACATTAACTTTAATTGCATTTTTCTACCTACTTGCTTCTTTCTCGAGTTTTTAATTCAATCGACTCTGTATGAGCAAACCATTCGTAAAAATTGAAAAACTTCCTGATAATCATTGTCTTCGGTCATTTTAAATTGATAGATGTTTTTATTTATTTACTATTTGATTTTTAAACTTTCTTTTCAAACTGTAAAATATGTCGATTTTTGAACCATTTTTCTTCGTAAATATAAACTTTCTTTCTAACAAGAACACAAACCAACAGATTTCATGTAGATTAAGGCGATTCCTACCTTTCATTTAAAAATGTTCATTTCAATTTTTCATCGTCTAGAATCAAACATACTATAAACTCTTATAATCCAAGTTACAGTATCGCGCCAAAGTAATTTACATGTAATTCTCGATGAGAATTGATTTGTAAAAATTCTACCAAACAAAAGAAGAAAAAAAATCTTTCATCGTATAAAAGGACATGTGATATTATGCAACAATCTGATATTAAAAAATCGTAGCTATAAATTAGCGTTTATATATCGCATAGAAAATACGATCCTCTTAAGAAGATGAATTTAGAATCTTCCTTCCTGTTTCAGTCACTGATTTATAATCATTTTATATTCACAGAATTCGAAATAGGTTACTACTCTATTTCCACTGGCGAACATCTTTTCCACTGATAAACGCGTCAATTAATCGATAAAAACAGCTCCATATCGATCCAAATACAATTAATTTTATCACTGATAATTTAGCAGTACGCTGCTAGTACACTAATCGTTGCACCGATGCAAGTACAACACGTTGCGTTTACGCTGGCTAGCGATATCTTTACGTTCTGGCAAAGCGCGATCGACAAATTTTGGTTTTCACCGATATGAACGACGCTGCTCCAGCCAATTCGCTATTAATAAACTTCGTCGCGCTGTTAGGACGAAATAGAACGGAGAATTTTCCCGACTCTTTATTAACTAGAAGATTCCAAAAGTCTTTTTCTTCCGTGAAATTTGTGAAATGATATCGCAATTTTCTAAAAAAGAAAAAGAAATTGACAAACATAAAATAATACTAAAAGAGAAATGGGTACTAGAAATTAAACCAGAAGAAATAAATTATTGAAAAAGTTCGTTCGAAATGGAAAACTAATTGATTTGTCAATAATTCGATCATTCACCTGTGAGCAGATTTATTTGCTCCTATAATTTGGATAATAATTTTCAACTTCTGAAAGTCTGTAATAAAAGTGCATTTTATTTGCATCTCTCGTTAGCAAAGATTAGAAAAGTGTTTGAATCTCGAGGATCCTTGTTGTTGCATAATATATTCTTGTGGGTAGAACAATTATATTTCGATTCTAAAAAATAATTTACATTTGGAGCTGACTTTTATAGGTATTTTTAAAATTGGCGATGTTTTTTTTCTTTTAATACGTCGACCTTCTAGCAAACCGACGGTGTACAAAGTATAATAGGATTCTACGTAAGCAGAATAGTTTCATTGGCTTTACGAAAGTGAAATATTTAATCGACTGTAATCCTACGCGAGTAGGGAGCATACACTTAATTCATAGAATATAGTACATTGGATGTAGAATTCCAGTTAGAATAGGAGTTACCGAAATCCTACGATCTATCGGCGAAATTATCTGGAGCCAAACTTTATGATCGTTTTGGGACTCAGCGGTACCACGCAAGAGGAATTTTCCTATTTCAAATTAACCCGTTCTTACTTTCTGCTAATTTAATCAAGTAAAATGCCAATACTAACTTCGAACGACGATCGTAAACATAGCAGATACTGCGAATACCAATATCACATATTTTATCTCGAAATATTCTAAGACGAAAGCTTACGCGCAATGCGTTTTAGATTTTCCAATATATTGGAAATTACATTTACCACCTAATGACAAAATCCGCAATCACTTAGTTGCCAACCCAATACATAACTGTCAAATAGATAGTACATTTGTATCGTACGTGCGAGAGTGAGGAAGCGAAGAACGAGCAGACACATGTGTGCATACCCTTTCTGAGTGTATGTGAGCGTCGCAAGACGGTCTAGGTCTCCGTTGAGACAAAAGAGCGACCAGAAGAAGAAAGAAAGAAAGCAAGCGAGTGAGTGTCTTCTAGTCCTTCAGAGAGTAACTTACGTGTAGAGCTAGATTTAGTTAGTATATGAATAAAGTTTAACTTTTGTTTACTCTCCAAATCCTCTCCATACCTTAAGCCTTTCGCTTCGAGCGCCGCTTATAGGCGGCGACCACGCAACAACGACTCCCGAGTCTGGCACCTCAAATATCCGGCATCCAAATGATGCATATACAAATAGTCAATAATATATTTCTTCGTTATCAGCAGAACATCTTCCGATGATTTTATCGATATATTGGATTAATCAATTTTTAACACGTTGATCGCCCAGCGTGATTCGACTAAGTTTCCCGCGGGGCCCAAATCCGACCGCCGGTACGCAGAACGTAAATAGAGCTACAAGCGGGAATTCATTGTTTATTGCCTTCGATTCGTCGTTTGTCGCCTTCGATTCATTGTAAAGAAAAGATTATTTAGTTCTGAAATGGAGAAAGCGATAAGCTTTCCAGCTAGAGTATTCCGAGGGATCTCATGGCAGATATCTCGGATCTTTCATTTAGTCGAGAAGCATACTTGTGAGACGTCCGTGATTTTTTCATCCTCAAAATGTCCAGTAAACAGTATGAAAATATATTTGAAAGTGAGGAGAGAGAGACTGCGACTATTGTTCAAAGTGCCCAAAATCACCCCAAATATGTTTAGAATATTTTATCAAATACCACGCGACATAGCATAATGTAATATTTTATCCAGAATATAAATTAATAAAAAGTATGGTATAATGTGTTTTTAATATTTTTATCTTGTATATCCTATATATAATATCCTATATTTAATTAACTCGAACAAGAGATATGGGTGACATAGGTATGGGTGACGTGGTGACCAACGTGTTAAAGTTACTCATTGTTGAAACAACATCAAAACGTTTCACGCAATATATTTCAAATATACAAACGATCGTATACTGTTTCATGCTAAAAAATCTATTAAATCCATTAGCAGTGAAATGATATTTCGCATGCGGTTCTTACAAGAATTGTTGTTATTTAAGACTTAGGAAAACGTATATACAGCAACCACGCACACTGTGCGTATTTCTGGCGCGCGTTTCCATTCACTGACAGTACGTCGGCGGACTGGACTGCCGAAGCGAAAGGGTTAACTATAACATCGTGTTTCATTTTGTATTTAATTACTTACTTGCAACCCAAATCTTCTTAAATATTTACCACTTGAATAAAAAAAAAAACTACCTTAGAATCGCAAATTACAATATCTCGATATTCTACGCAACTGAAAACCATTAAAAAGTTATTATCTCGACAAAAATTGATCTTCTCCGTTCATATAAAGATTCGTAACCTGATTCTATAACTCTGAAATTAAGTTAATCAGAGTATAATTCGATTAAGCTAGTTATGCTTCAGATACAATACGTTAATTTTTTAGTAACCCTGTCAAATACCTTTGCGTTGAGTTTTTTCTAGATTCTCTGTAGTGGCAGTCTAACATGTTGCGACTTAATCCTCTTGGCGACTTACTCCCTTTGCAATATGCCTGGGGAGGCACGTCTTTGAGCTAGAAGACCCACAAAGAAAGGATAAATTTGCCAAATTGCACTCGTACCAGAGGTATAACTCTGTCTGAGGATCCGTTTGATAAACGTCCTAAGGCACGTGAAGATAAACGAGTCGGCTGTTGAACTTTCACTCTACTAATTTCAAACAACCATAGTATCGAGTTGGCATAAATCCGTCAGCTATTTCGTTGGTCTAAAGACTACCTTCATCTTCGTTCATGTTCGTTGTGATATTTGCATCACGGTACCAGCGTCAAATTCTCCAAGGAAGAAGGCACGATAAAATTCTCTATTCCTGTACGTGAAGCTTGTCAATAAATTTCCTTATCCCATTATCTTGGTAGTCTTTTAAAACAATAATGTTGCCAGTCGTAAATAAAATTAAACAGGCGAATATCACGCGGATCAATTTAAAGTTTGCCATATTTTAACCAGCGAACCTCTAAACGAATGACGAAATTATCGATGGTCACAACAAGTTGACAACTCGAGCGAAATTTTAACTCGTCTGCGTCGATTATCGGACGAGAAACGACAACCGAGTCAAACTTTTTCACTATTGAGATACGTCTCTTAGAGGATCTGAAAACAATGCCAGATCATCAATTCGGTTTTCGGAAGCAACATTCTACGATAGAGCAAATTCATCGTCTAACTCGTAAAATCAGCCAGGATTTAGAAAAGAAAAAATATTGCTCCGCGGTATTCCTGGACATTCAGCAGGCGTTAGACAAAGTGTGGCACGGAGGACTTTTGTTCAAACTAAAGAAAATCCTACCACACACCTACTACTCCATCTTAAAATTATATCTAACCAATTGGTTGTTCATGATTAAATACTTAGACGCTATAATCGCAACATTTCCAATAGAAGCTGGCATACCCCAAGGCAGTGTCCTCGGACTTCTGTTGTTCGCCATTTACACTGCTGATTTACCAACTTTAACAGAGACAACTACAACGACAGTTGCTGATGATACAGCTTTATTAGCATCCCACTCAGACTCGATAATTGCCTCCTCAACTCTCCAGCGAGGTCTCGACTCTATGGAAAAGTGGTTCCACAAATACCGCTTCAAAATAAATGGAAATAAATCCAGTCGTATAACCTTCACGCTGCGAAAACAATCCTGCCCACAGGTGACCATAAATAATATTCCAATTCCAAACAAAGATACAGTCAGATATCTGGGCATGATCCTGGACAGAAGAATGACATGGAAACGGCACATTGCAGATAAATCCAAACAACTGAAATCAAAACTAAAAAAATTCTACTGGCTCATTGGTAAACGCTCCAACTTAAACGTGCAGAGTAAAATAACGTTATATAAAGCTATATTAAAACCTGTTTGGATCTATGGGATCCAACTATGGGGAACAGGGAGTAATTCCAACATAGAAATTCTTCAACGACTCCAATCAAAAACTCCAAGATCCTTAATAGTTGCACCTTGGTATGTTACCAACGAAACAATACAGATACCCACAGTTAAAAAAAAAAATATCCAAATTCGGTAATAGATATAATATAAGAGTTAACAAACACCAAAGTCCATCAGTTACCCAATTACTTGACACGACGGATCAGATCCGCAGACTAAAAAGACAATGCCCTTTAGATTTAAGCATCAGATTCAACTAGAATCAAACATACTATACACTCTTATAATCCAAGTTACAGTGCCACGCCAAAATAATTTATTTATAATTCTCAATGAGAATTGATTGTAAATGGTCTACCAAATAAAAAAAAAATTCAGTAATAGATACAACAAAAGGATTAACAATCACCAAAACCCACTAATTACTCAATTACTTGACACGACGGATCAGATCCGTAGACTAAAAAGACAATGCCCTTTAGATTTAAGTATTAGATTCAGCTAGAATCAAACATACTATACACTCTTATAATCCAAGTTACAGTACCACGCCAAAATAATTTACTTATAATTCTCAATAAGAATTGATTGTAAAAATTCTACCAAATAAAAACAAAAAAAGAAAGAAAGGACTAGATTAGCCGCGTAGTAGCGGCACACGTATGTGAATATGAGTGTGTGGAAGTATGTGTGTGCGCGGCGTCTCGAAAAACAGATGAATGTAACTGTTCCGTTGGCAGTGTGATGTGGAAGATGGTGGGACAAAGAAAGTGCTGAGACGCGTGCAAATGTATATCGACGGAGATCCTGCAAATCGTTTATTAAATAAATCTAAAACTATTTTAATATGAATTCTAAGTGTAACCTTAGTGTTCCTTTACTTATATTTCGGCAATTAAGATCCACAATTCTCAGCACTCACAAACTCCATACAATACTTGGAAACTCGTATTCTCGCGAGTTTCGTGCATCAAGCAGAAAACCAAAACAGACTGGCTCGAATTTGATCCCCGCCAAAGTTTTCGCAAGGGTTTCGCTGGCAATCTGCAGAACAGCGGAGCGTCCTTGTTGACGTGGCGGGGTGTCGTTTGCACTGGCCGGATTGCTTCCTTTCCGTTTACCCCGCCGCAAGTACATAAAGAGAGAGAAAGATAGATAGATAGATAGATAGAGAGAGAGAGAGAGAGAGAGAGGATCCAGGCGTAATCTGGATCCAAGGGAATTGCGTCCTTAGGAAAGCCGAGGAACCCAGCCACTTTAAGCCTGACTCGAAACACGGACTTCTTCCCGACAGTGAGGATAACGTAGCCAGCTCAGGTGAAAGCGTTTATTGTTCTTCCTCTTGACAAGATCGAAAGAGGGAAAGGCGATTCCACGTACAGAGGAGAAGGGAAAAGAGCGGCCGAATCAATAAGCACGATCCTTGTCCGTGTTTCCTCCAGCCTTCCGCTTATCGGCCATTTCAATCCTTCGTCTCACAATTTCCGGGATCCGTTTTTCTCACACCGAATCGATTTCACGGGATTTCATTCGACGTTTCGACGTAACGCGTGTCGGCCGACACTCCAGCTGTGTAATTATTGGGATAATCTCGTTGATACGCTGATATTCGTTTCATACGAAGGAATTCGATGGAAAAGTGGTGGTAGATATTCCTCTTCGACAGTCTTTCGACACCTTTTTTTTTAGTTTTAATACAATTTCTATGTTTAAAAGGGTAGAAGGCGAATTTTTATATTTCTTGCAAAACTTTTTCGTATATTTCGATCATTGGAATTTCTCAGCTTGGCAGCAAACGTAGCGACAATCCTGGCGATCATAGAGTGGGGGTGTACGTTACCTCGAAAAACGCGGTAAATACAAGCAACGATACAAGAACCATATGTTCGTTTATGTGCAAGATGCTCTTTTGTTTGCACGTGGAGAAATCCTCGTGAACACTCCGCTGCTGCTGATAATCGCTAACAGCAGAGTAGTGTCGGACTCTTACCGACTAAAACCCTAATCTGCAAGATGCTACGAATCTGCAAGCTTTCGTACAATTGGCTGAAATTTCAATCTCTCCATCAAAGTTTCTCCCATTTTTCTACTATTGCTTGCCGTTTCTACGACCCTTCGATCCTTCAAACTAGATTTCTATGCCCTCGCTGCTAGAATTTCACCAATCTTCCCATCAACGTAGAAGGCATTGCTCAAGAGCAGCCCGTGTAACGATAAATTATATTTCCCACTATCGATTCGAGATACAGACCGTCTGAAATAGTTGCAACGGCAAAGGAATCCTTAGAATCGTCTACGGTTGTCAAATAGCCGGCAGAAACAATTTCCGTGAAATTGACTAGTAGCTAACTAGTAGCAGAAAGGACGTCCCTCGCCGCAAGTAAACTAAAGTAAACTAAAGGCTACTTCTACTAGCATAAAGTACATTCGGCTAATTATGGTGGAACCAATTAAAATTTTTCCCAAGAGACGTGCTCGAGTAACAAAACAGAAGCTTCTTATTCTAATTAGTTTAGAATCGGTCGATCGTCGTTTCTAGAATGAGACTCTAATCGATCAGGTACACAGACTTAATCGACGTGTAAATTAGCCAAAATTCCAGAGGATAACGCACTTTGCACGTTGCTTTGTGTCGTGGACAATGCTGCGAAGGATTCTGTAGGAAAATTAGATGCACCAAAGTAACAGAGAAAAATGGGATGGAGAGGCAGAGGGGCAGAGACAGATGGAGGACAGGGGATCTGGAAGGAGGCGAGGAATCCGACAGAAAGAGCATATAAACGCGAACCGAGTTACGAAACGAAGGAAGAAAAGTACGGCAGACACAAGTTGAAAGGAAAGCCGGAGAGTGCATGAAAAGATAAAAGCAGCTGGATATAACGTTAAGGGAGTAAACTCGGAAACACGAAAGAAATGTCATGCCGTGCATTTTACCGAGAATGGAAAGTAAAATAGCGAATTGAAAGGAAACGAGGATTAATATAAAAAAAGGAAGAAAAAAAGAAAAAGGGGAAAGGTAGGTTGGAGAAGGAAATGCGGCAACTGTCGGACGAGGAAATGGGAAAGTCGAAGGAGAGGTCGGAACGTAGGCAAAACGAAGGAAAGAAAATAGAATGGCGGAGAAAACGCGACGCAACGACGTAGAAAAGATCGTGCGAAAAGCTACGAGATATTATCGGTGATAACTGGCGAAAGGAACCTTTCTCTGCAAGATGCAGGAACAAGGATAATCGTAACCTGGATTATCCAGTATATGATGTCACATATTTTCGAATCTGACGCGATAATTTTCATTCTCTTTCTTATCGAAACCTTGTTCATAGTTGCAGCGAGAAAAGCATCGAACTTTCAAAACGATTATAAAGAGTACATAGTACGTTTGGCTGGATGCTTTTACGCGCAGGTTGTAGAAGGAGGAAAGGATATCTCGTGAATGAAGAGAGCTGCAAGTTCGCTGGAAAACTGGAAAGAAGACAACACAATTCTTCCTTTGATGTTTTAAAGTTCATCGGGATTCTTTTGTGATATATATGATACGCTTTCCTGAAGAACCGTACAGCTGTATCGTAACTTTTTCAAATAAATAGTACGTTTATTTATTGGACCATTGAATGGCTCTTCTTTAAAGAAAAACACTTCATCGCCCTTCTCTGTGTTCTCGCGTGAAAACGCAATGTGAAAATATTAATATAAATAGAAATCAAAAACGTTCTTTTTTTTACAGGTGCGCGTTAATCGAACAAATTTCAATGTATAGCTGGAATTTAAATATTTCACCGCTACAAATATAGAAACTCTTCGAGATATCTTTAAAATCGTTTTTCAGGACGATTGCTTTAACGGTAATTTTGATAAATAATTATAAGAAACGTACGTAAAAGAAAAGCTTAAATAATAAAACAATAGGTAGACTGCCATTCCTTCGATCACGAAGGACGAACATCCGCAGTTTAATTATTACGTTAAACCTGATCTTTTACCAAATTTCGTTCATTCACCATCTATTTTTACAAAGATTCCTATCTTCGAATCTGACAGATTTTCTTCCTTTTTTCACGTTAAAATATTCTCCCTTAGCCGCCGAGTTACATAAACGTTAGAAAATCAAGGAATCGTATATCCCTCGATATTAACCAGCGACTCTCTTTCCATGTTTTAATCGCGTTTTAATCGCGTTTTAATCGCGTTTTAACCAACCATGCGATAGATTCGATATCGTGCGAAGCAGAACAGGCTGATAGGGTGAAAACAGTGATAATACGTTACAATGGGGTAAACGAGAGGCGGGCTACAATGTACGCGGTGATATTAAAAGTGAAACTGAACAAAGAAAATGGAAGAGACACGCGCTCGAACGAATATCGAAGGGGGATGCGGAAAAAGATAACGACGACAAAGATTATGCATTCGCGGAACACAAATTTGCAACAAAACACAAGCGTATTCTTTACGAGCTATACTTTGCTCATCGAACAACCGAAACGACAACGTGATCACCGTCCCACTCCAAACAGCCGTAAATAATACGATGCAATAAAAATTGCACGCCACTCGGAAATATTCTTCTTCTACCATTAACCCTTCGTTTCGTGACTTTAAAGCATAATAAGGAGCTGAGTCGCCGACGTGGAAACGAGTTTTCGAAACGGTCGCGACGATAACTAGAGGTCGATAAAACTATCCCTTGGTAGAGGTTCGTTGATATTTTCTTTCTTCTTTTTTCGAGTAAAAAGTGTTCAGCATATGTTAAATGGCTAAAGGACGTAGCGATTAGAAAAATGTTGAAAATGTATATTTACAAATTAGAGATATATAATTCATATATGGTTTTATCGATAGTAGACAGATATTTGTCATTTGTAAAATATAGTTTGACAATATTATACTGCGTTAAAAAGTTACTTTTCATTAATTCAATGAAAGAGTTTCTTTAATCGTTAACGATTTATTTGAACGAATATCGCTACGCTTATCTATAGATAAGAGATTTTATTTAACGCAATCGCAGACAAAGATAAGGAGGAAATAGTAGCGTTTTATTTATCGCAATTAAAGGAAAATTCGATGGATAAAAATTCAACGACTATATTTAAAATACACTCCACTGACCTCACTAAAGAAATAAAATAGTCAAACTCGAAGGTGGTATCCTGCTGGGAGTGGCCATCCACGTGTTATTTAGCAAATAAGTTAAAAAAATTTACCAAATGTCCAGCCGGACAAATTCTAAAGTACAAATCAAATAATAAAAAAAAAAAATACTTGAAATTACTCCCTGTGTCAACATTTATGCTACTTTTGAAAGAAAGCGGGTCAGATAGAAGCGCGAGATAAATCAAACGAAAGTTTCGTAAATGGGGACATTTTGAAGATTCAAAGATGGCTCTCGTATATTTTACTGTAAACTGTATTCTCCTTTGTTCCTCTTCTTCTATTTCTGGCCATTTTTAAAAACAAGGCCACGTCACGTTCGTGTAACCCACTCTGCTACGCGATCGGCAGCGTTAATTTGAAATCAAACTGCAGTGATTCGACAAATCTAATACGACGATATAAGAGATTCTTTCTTTCTCTTTAAATTAAGAGTCAAATTATCGTAAATTCGATTATACCGTTTCGTCACAAAGCAACGGTGCACGATAAACGAATTTGTCAAAAGTCAAATTGATCAGAACGAATTCTGCGTTTTGTAAATTTCTCGATTTCGTTAGCTGATAATTAGCGGCATAATTAGCGCTCGACCTCCGCAAGGAAACAAATCAAGTGTCTTTGTATTAGGTTGTCCGAAAAGTGTCTTTCTTTCGCAAACGTGTTTTTTACAACAATGCACCTTCGTACAAACGTGAAAGCAAGTCCGTGAAATGTCGTGGTGTTTATCTCAACAGAACAAAATGGACCGACGTAATTCGACAAAATAATATAAAACAAAAAACCTTGCGCGTCTATTATTTTCTCATAAAACGAAAGAAGAAAATTTTTCATTCTAATAAATACGAATATTCATCAACAGGATTCCACCAAAAATCACGGATTGCAAAATAAATTAAAAAATAATGTTCGCAATATCGTCGCTTTTCTTCAGTTTTCAATCTACGGAGTTGATCTGTCGAAACGATAACGAACCATAAAATAACAATTTCACGCTTTCAATCGGCTGTCAGGTTAGAATCGTTGGAAAACATCTAACGATCGGTCAAAATCGAGCGAAGCGATCCACGAGCAGCTTATCGGCGCGTTTCTGTCGCAGCGATCTCATCGGAAAGTTTGCCATTTCGCGTTTCTTCCTCGAAAATTCACCCTTTTCACCCTTCTCAGCCCCAATTCTCGACGTCGACGCGCAAAACTTATAGCGAATACGCCGACGACTCTTGACTTTGCCGGTAAGTTCGTTGATGCGACGACACGAGCAAACGTAACTCGTATGCAATGCAAACCTTGTTGCCCAACTTTTGCAACGTGACATGCATCATCGGCCGAGCGTGCGCCGCTTCGCCAATCTCGCCAACTCTATTAACGACTATCAGAATAACTTTGATTTTAACGCAGCTTCTTAATTCCCCCGTGATCGTTGCGCGATGTATCGTCTACGATCGTACGTGTCTTATACGCGTCGTTAGACGAAAGTCTCTAAACGCGTACTGTAGAAAACTCTACGTCTACATTGCGTGCAGTATATCAAACATTTCGAAATTTAATAAATAAATAAATAAAATTTATTAAATATATATACAGGGTGGTTGGTAACTGGTGGTAGGGGGTGATTCTACGCGAAAAAATAAGTCGAAAATATAGAATAAAAATTTTTCGTTTGAGGCTTTGCTTTCGAGAAAATCGACTTTGAATTTTGGCTCGGTACGCGTGCACTTTATCACGTCTCGTTATAACGGATCTCACTGTAGATCGTTGTCTCGATGGATATTATCGCAGTTTAAGTTTGTTTTTGCCGTAACGGAAAATTAGGAATACATAATGAAATAATATGAAGTAATCATAAAGTTTATTATTACAAAAATTGCTGAAAATGTTGCCCATTCTGCCGAACACATACTTCTGCTTTTCCAATTAAATTTCTATGAACACTTTCTAAGTCGATTTTCTCGAAAACAAAGCCTGAAACGAAAAATTTTTATTCTATATTTTCGACTTCTTTTTTCGCGTAGAATCACCCCCTTTCCGCTTGTACCACCAGTTACCAACCACCCTGTATATAAAAAATAAAGAAATAAAATTTGTATGTGAATAGTGTGCCAACTCGTTATTTGATCTTTGTTCTGAAAGAAATACGCAACTAAAGTTTAGCTGTAGAAGAGTCGCAGTTCTCAAAACACATAAGAAATTCTACGGATTTAGAAAAATCCACCGTGTGTATTTAAGGGATGTGGCGGATTTAATCTACATCATAGCGTTGATTCTTGTAATAAGAAGGAATGGCACTAAAACGTTATGTTGTTATTTCTGTATTTATAAGTAGGATCACAATAGCTATTATTTTATTCTTTGGATAAATCTATCATACTGTTCTGAGCCGAAAAACCTCTATTGCACTTTCTTACATGGACTAGAGATAAAAGCAAAAGAATGTTTTAAACCTATCGATTAAATTTATCGATTATATCTGGAACTATCTTCTAGCTTATTTGCATATGGATGGTGAGCGCGAACTCGCGTTGTCATTTTCAACACGTTACATTCGTTAAATACCAGCACATTCCTGCTGCAACCTCGAAATCGGTACAAGTAATAGCAGTTACACGCAAGAAGAATTCTCTTCTCTTGCTACCCTTTGCACCCTTCTTTCCCTTCTTTCCTCTGCTTCTTACAAACACAATAACACCGATACTTTGCCAATGTCGTTTTTCACGAATAAAATCCTTCGTTGTGTCTCTACAGAAAATAAAATAACTTTAATAGGAATATTGAAATTTCCGAGAAACGATATCTGCGAAACAATACGTCACATCGCCTCGTCTTTAATTAAAATTTCATTTAAGCTACGTAGCTGTCTATAGAATCGCAGCTTCGTCGACTTCGCCTAACGTTACGTCTATCAAACTCGAGGGGAGAGAAGGTTGAGAATTAAAAGATCCTTTCAGGCTTACAAGCCGTCGTTCACGGGAAATAAAATTATGGGAACGCGGAATCTCATACGCCATGCAAACATCGTCTTGTTGGCAATGTGACGTTCGTAATACCCCGCGGTTGCAAACGGGCAAGCGAATGAAAGCGACCAACGAGCTGGCACACGCGCGCTACCAGAAAGTGGCGCAACTCTATTACACGCTATCAGAGTGCATTATGGTACACGTGGGTGGAGAACCTCTGCTAGATGAAGACGTAAGGGTTGGTAACCATATAATCACAGTTCTAAGCACGGAACTCGTATCCCTCTCGTCCAGTCCTCTTTCTTCCATGTGTATACAACACGTGGAAAACATGGTGGCGTGTCTGTAAGAGTAACACGGCTTGCACATGCCATGTAAATGGGCCCAGCCGGGCGAACCACCTAATCCCTACCTTTCTCCTAATCTAGTCCTGGTAACACTCTTTGAAACTGGGTAGTTGAATTACACGAAAGTCATACACGGCCTTTTAAACGCGAAAAGATCGCCAGTATAGATAGACAGCCCGGATCGGCACCGTGTTCGTGTCCACTCCACGTTTCGTAACGCGTCCGACATTCGTGGAAACTCCAAACCAAAAAAAAAGAAATGAAAAGAAAAAATAAACTGGGCTAAGAGGACAAACGACCGAGTACACTGTGGCAAATAGACGGTCAGGATATGTCGATGATAGGGGCGAAGTCAAAAGGAATTTCAGACCTGTGAACGTTTCGAATTGACGGTGCTCGTCGAGATGAACGCACACGGGATTATTTTCTCATTGGTTCCCGTGTTTGATAAATTTGTAAATATCTACAGAAATTAATATCGCGAAGTAAAAGATTTTTCATGAATTGAATCAAGATTGATACGCTCCTAGGCTAAAAGATAGCCCTGGTGTGTTATCTTTAATTTCTCAATGACCCGTGCAAAGTTTTTGGTCTGTAACGAATAATAATATCAAAACATTACGAACATTACGGTTCGTTGAAAATAATGAAAAATATTATCAGGTTTAGTGTGTAATAAAAAGAATTGTTTTATTTTAAGAACGAAATGATAACACATATACAATAAGAAAATAATAATCAACATAAATTGCGACTAACGATAATTACTTATCAAACGTATATATTACTATTATTAAATAATGGGTGCATCCCTCTTTATTTTCTATTTCTTCTATTGTACGATTTGGTATCGAGCGTAGATTAGATTGAAAATAGATGAAAGACGAAAAGTGGAGGTACGGTAGGAAAATGTTATGGTTGGTCGAACAATACCGTAAATTTTTCAAACTAAAACGACCCTTCCATTGAATTATTCTCGTAATTTTATCGAAAGGAAAGCGGGTAAAAAAAGTAAATCTAAAAAATTCGTCATTTTCGTAAATATGACGATTCGTGTGTAAATTCATGGACGATAGTTGATGCAAGATTCTACTAGAGTACAATTTTCCTGCAGAATTCGCGAAACATAAACAGAAGCGTTAAATAAATAGAGCGAAACCTTAACTAGGCGAAAACGATTTATGACGCCTATTTATAATTATTACGTTTCTCTGCGACCTAATACATTGCAGCTGAACACAGGGGCGGTTTAATCTCCCATCGCTCGTTCCTTCACAGTCGTCCCGAGCGCGCGATTATTTCAAACAGGCACGAACGTTTCTTCATTATAGTTGACACAGAAACGTTTCGCGATGTTGTGACATACCTAGCCGATGCACCGTACGATAATATGACACAACGTGTCGTGTGTAAACCATCGTCGAAAGGAGGAATTTAATGGCGCGTGAGATCGCGTGCGGTAGAACATTACAATTTTCGCCATTAGAAGTCATTTTCGAAAACGCGGGTCATTCCAACACGCCGGCGAGAAAAGGAAATATCGTGCAAGTGTAAGAAGTATAACCACTTTATAACGTCTGAAACCGCGCGCCACCTTGCAAGAATTCCTGATTGGTGTCGAAGCTGCGTTACAATTTTCCTAACTTCGTACAACGTTTACGGAACGCTCCGCTTAACGTAATAACAAACGCAACCAAGAATGCAATTTCATAGAGAATTTTATAAAATATACTGCGATCGTATTACTCGATAGTTGCCAGAAAGGAATGCTATTTAATTTGAAATTTTCGAGGACCTGTGTTGTTGGGTACAGGAAGGAGTTTCGTATTTTTGTGAACAGGGTGAACCTTCGTTTCAGAGAGATCGGGATAATTTCAATGGTTTAACCCCTTAACCTACGATTTACGTTCGAGAATTTTGGGCCGAAAGCGTAAACAAGCTCGCGCAGCCTTCGAGCCATTCGCACGACTTGTGTAGTACGTACTACGGGCTATACCCGTAATATTTACGTTTGGTCCGATCATCTGCTACGGGCTATGTCCGTAGTTGTAGGTTAAGGAGTTAAGAATGTTCGTTCGATACCAGTGAGGTCTTCTCATTTAACAGAGACATCTCGTTTAATTGATCTGGTAATTATTAGGCTTTCTGGATTGCAAACTTTTAAAGCACGTGGCTGACTTTTAACGAGACGTTACATTATATATTTTGCATAATATATCAGAGTCGACAGCAAAGGATAAACAATGGTTTCGATAATTCCAGTGCAGTTTCTATCAAGTTAAAACACGAACAAAACGCAGTGCTGAATATGCAATTCTGCAAACTACCATTACATTCGCCATCATTCTCCAAATTATATCGCACGATACTACGTACTACACGATACTTAGAAAATTAGCGTTATAAATACCTTAAACCTGATACAAAGGTGTGTACGTCTCAATCGAAAGCTCTGTTACAAACTTAAGCCGTGTACGTACGTATACCAACGTTCGGGTCATAAAATTCTTTTCTATGGCCAACAATTACTCGAGTGATGTAAAATCCATCGATATCTAAATACCGTGTGGAAAATTCGAATTGAAACTGGCACAAAAGGTCACGGATCTCTTAATTGCCAGCACAGGCGACAGCTGTTGAACGTATTAAACGCGGAACAGACTTCTAAGAATACTCGTTCGTTAGTCCGGATGGTGACCGGGCTTTACAGAAGAATTATTTAATTGAATGCAGAGAGAAATGAATGCGGAATGAAGCGACTTCAGAAACTAGTTGCGAGACCTGTATGTGACCAGCGACCTTAATTAGCCGAGCTCAGCTACTGCGGTCCTCAACTCCTTCAGAAGACAAAGTGAAAATTACACTAATGAACAATTTTTCGTTGCCGGTCCAACTGATTCTTATCCAGTTCGAAGACATTCCCGTGGAAAGTTCTTGCTTTGACGCCGGTGACAAATTAAAGCGAGAAACAGCGAAATTTCGAGAGAAGGACACGGCAATCACGAAAGGCGCTGGTGTTTAAAATTTATGTTGAAATCTCCGCTCGCCAAATGGATTATTTCCTTCTCGTTCTCTCCTCTCTTTTCCGCGTCCTTTTTTCCGCTCAACGAAAAACGCGAACTGTCGCAATCTCAAATTTGCTACATGCGAACAAGAAAAGTGCAAACATCGCGTCTTTGCCCTGCGGCACATAGCCAAGATATTATTTTCTCGCTCGCAAATATTCTCCGCCGAGACGAATTTTACGAGGCATCGTTTTCAAAAATATGTCGGGTGCTCTGTACAACTCCGATTATAGTCAGCAACAAGATTAAAGTAGGATTATTATTAGTTTCATCGATCAACGCGTATGCGATTGTTCGGAAATGAAAGTAGACGAGAAAATAGAAATCTACGTTTCGAGAAAAACACGTCCTATTTTATACTTTGAATATCTAGCTCGAGAAAGGGGAAGAAGGATACCGAATAATAGATGTGGCAAAACATTTACGATCTTTTTCTCCTCGAGATACATGTCCTGATTTCGGGAAATATACCCAAGTTGTTAGTAGATCGTATCTTACAAGTTTTCACAGTGCAGAACCTGATATTTCAACGTGAAACGTCGTATCAAAAAATACTTACTAATAACGCAATAACACAAATATATTGTCGCTCAAACAAGATACTCCTATATACTATACCTACTGTAATAAAGAGAAATTATAGACAAATAAAAAAGAATTGAACACTTGAATAGCGCAAAGAACGGAATACTTTGATTACAGTAAACCGAGAGAACCGGGTGTCGCAAACTCCAGGCGATCGAACCTTCGCGCTAAAAACGAGCCACCCTGTGTGCAAGCTCGGTGGCAGCTCTGTGAAAAGTACATCCGCCAAAAATACATTTCGCTCGTTATCATTCCGTGGACCTATTTATTTTTGAAATTTTCTAGCAGAGATCCAGCCAGACCTGGACCTGCTAGCTTATTCCCTGGCGCTCCGCTCGAGCGAGTAACCGAGGCCGTTTGCGTTATTCAAATTCAAGCCGATGCCGGTAAAGGGGATTCGATCGACCCGGTATCGGAGTAAGAAAACGTTGGTCGTATCGAGTCTTTCCATCAACGAATATTTTTCCATCGAACGATTCCTACAGAATCAAGAAACAGAGAGAGAGAAGAGAGAAGCGAAAGGAAAAGAGAGAGAGAGAGAAAAGGGAAGAGAGAGATTAGTTGTGGGTGCACGACCGCACTGTTTTCCTCAGGAATATTCTCACCACGACCACTAATTGCGGATAAACTATTCCCTGCTCGCTCCTTCGTCGCAGTGTGGACACGTTGAGATAAGTACACAGCGGCGACGATGAGCAAACACGGAATGAACACTGCGGCCGGGTACTAGGCCAGGCTAGACGCCCACCTCCGCCGCGTGAAGTAATCATGTTAATTGTAGCGTATCTGTGTGTACCGCCTTGGCACGAGGATGCATGTGAAACGCGACTCAATAGCCGATAAACGATACACCGGGGCCACTGGCACTTAACAAAATTACCGGATTCTCCGAGGGCCAATAATTTCTGACGCGGACGCGTTCACCAGCGACTGACCGGCATGGCAGCCGGTTTTCTTCTGCTACACCGGGAATCGCGGCTAATCCTCGGTGATTGCATCCGCTCTCGTGCGACCAACGATAGCAAAGCTACGGCTATGATAGCTGCGTTTCGAAAATCCGTATATACCTTGACGCGGTTCGTCCGATCGCTTTCGCGTGGTAAACAGTATTTTATGGGTTAATCATGGGTATTGTATGGAAATGGATTGATCGAGGTTCGAGTAATTGGATGAGAAGCGAGGAAAAGAGATGGAAATTCGTTTAAGAGATCGATGGTTAATCGTGCGATTTTGTTGGAGACAGTTGTCAGCGAATTTCGATCATCAGAGTGGATTATGGTTTCTACGTTCATCGGAAATTCAAAGGAGAACATTTGTTTTATATGTTGTTTTATATATTTTATAAAATGTGCGAAGCGAAGCACTTGTTGCAATATCTAGGTCTGTCATTTTCTTTTCTTCGTGTTTCTTTATATTCGTAAGAATATGAATCTGAGTACAATAATATTAAGCGTAACTGAGAAACTGACATTTTTTTGATACTTTTAATTGCAATTTTTAATATATCTGCCGTACTCGCGTCTACTTTCTACTCATATCATACAAGTATGTATACGTATGTATTATGAATTTCATTTCTTTATGTTCGTAAGAATATGAACCTGAGCACAATAATATTAAACGTAACTGAGAAACAGACGTTGTTTTTTTGGTATTTTTAATTGCAATTTTTAATATATCTGCCGTACTCGCGTCTACTTTGTACTCATATCATGAAAGTATGTATACATATGAATTATATATTCAGTTTCTTTATGTTTGTAAGAATATGAATCTGAGCACAATAATATTAAACGTAACTGAGAAACAGACGTTGTTTTTTGGTATTTTTAATTGCAAATTTTAATATATTTATTGTACTTGCGTCTACTTTGTATTCATGTGATACAAGTATTAGGTTGTCCGGAAAGTGTCTTTCTTTTTGAACGTGTTTTTTACAACAGTGCACCTTCGTACAAACGTGAAACCAAGTGTGTGAAATGTATCTCAACAGGACAAAATCGATCGTACGTAATTCGACAAAATAATATAAAACAAATCCTTGTGCGTCTATTATTTTCTCATAAAACGAAAGGAGCTTCTCGGACAATCTAATACGTATACATATGTATTATATACATGTATTGATTCAGATCTGACACATCGACACATTGTACATATTGAACAAAGAATACAAACCGTTCAAGTATATATCATTTAAAAAATGTTTTAAAGGATACATTGATACGTGTATTTTATTCTAATAAACGATTTACGAATAAATAGAAATGATTCGATGAAAACTATTACTTTTTATCGATCTTAACGTAAAGAAGTAATAATATACTAACAGACGAAACGACTACAGGCTTTGCTACGTAGCAAAGAAAGATTATTACAGGAAAACTGTATTGAAATATTAAAGTTTCATTCGAACAAATACTATGGTAAATTTGGGAAATCGAGGGGGAAGAATTCTTTGAGGGTAGGAACAAAGTGTTTCGGTACAAGCACGGTTAACCTGTGCTCTCCGCGAGCAAAAGAATACTACTTTTAAATGTCTATTGGTCGATAGCTACGGTTATGAATTAAACATACGTATAGCCACATGGACTTGGAGCTTGAACCAAATTTAATACTGCTCTGATCTCTGCAAGTCAGATCAGTATCGAAAACTGAACATCCAATCGAGCCTTCTATACATTTTTTTTTAATCCTGACTTTTTCTTTCACACGCCAAAACTAGTTTGAAAGACTCCAATCTGCCATAGAACCCAAATAAATACATTTTTTTTAATCCCGACTTTTTCTTTCACATGCCAAAACTAGTTTGAAAGACTTCAATCAGCTATAGACGCCAAACAGATAAAATACAGGATTAAAATACACAAATATTGATTCGAAGAGGATAACAAATTTAAGCAGAGAGATGCGACAAACAGGAAGCTCGAGAACCTACAGATAAAATATAAAAGATATTTCTGTAAATATTGCAAAATAATCTAAACAAATTCCAACGGATTTTAATAGTTTGAAGTACATTTCTACGCTCTGTTCGTAATCACAGGCTACGAATCGATATCCACGCCTACTCAATTTTTTATAGCTATCGATAATAATTAAGCAACTGAGAAACTGGTACAAAAGACGCGATCTTTGAGTGAAGTTACGATTTAATCGAAAGATCGACTTGTTTCGAAACATTGAAGTACATTGATATACGCGTTCACAAAATAGAAATACTTGCCTTATTTTTCTTTTAAATGAAGTCGAACCATCCTCGTTGAGTGTGTTGGAAGTCACTCAAATGAAAATCTCGATGCTCACAAACGAACATCAAAAATATTCTCTTCAAGACTTCAATACTCTCTGACAAAACGTAATTTCTCAAAGTATTCTCATGGCTAATCACATTTACGATTGCGATCACATTTGATGTTACAACGAAACTCGTTACAACAAAATGAAGACGTATCGAATCCAACGTTTATCGACGCAAACGCTAAGCAACCATCGACACGAAAATAAGACAATCAAAAATTAATGATGGCAATAGGGAACAAAAGATAATGCGATATTTCCAATTGAAAAAACCAATGAATATTAAAAATTAAACCTATAAATACGATTCTGCTTTTTCACCAATTAATTATCCGACTCTTAGCCTAATAGCAATTAACGTGACACGAAAATTGTTTGGAAATTCCTATCCATCAGGTCACAAGAAATAAGAGAAAATGATAAAAAGCGCCAATTTAAACGTTTACGAGCGGACTAGATCAAGCGGTGTCCAGGTGGAGAAAAACTATTAACGCGAGTGTTAGGTACGTGTCAGATTGAAACGAGTCGCGGAACAACGGGGTAGAAAGCGCGCGATTGGCGGAAAAACAATACGTGACGGAAATCCACGGTCGGTTCGTACGGTTTGGTCAGCACATTGTGAGCCGTGTGTTGTATTAACACGCGCTCCGCTCCAAAAGCCAGGAAGGAAAGCGAGGATACGTGTGACAAAAGTTGCACGCGTGTGCCGTGGCGCTGGCTAACGTAATTTAGCCAACACGTGACCGAGCACGCGGAAAAAGAGTGATGCTTGTAAGAGAGTTATGAGAGAGGGAGAGAGAGAGAGAGAATTCGCCAACGCTTTTTCCATGTTCCGCCGGCGGATAGGATTAAACGGTCAGAATGAATTTATTGAATGGCTTTGATGACGTCAATTAAAATTCCGCGGAGACACAAAGACGAGACTGCAGGGTCATAGAGGCAACCAAGGTGACCCTGCACGGTCTGGAAATTCCATTTTTTTCACGCTTGTGTGTTCGGCTTGTTTCGAGCACGGTGTGCAGCTTGTTAGCTATCGGACCTTGCTGCCTTCCCACGCAATCTTTCGTTTGAGAAAACGATAAATAAAGTGGAATTTCAATAGGCAAGTAAATTCACTTTCGAAGAAAATTAAAACGTTTCACTGTGCGCTGGCGGGCAAAAGAAAGCTTAAAAGTTTAAACGTCGACGCAAAAAATCTCCGCGATTTTATAAAACGAAATTGTAATCGACGTGAGCAAGTAATAGACGTAGTGGTACCCCGAACGAGATTAATCGTCATCGATGTGGAGTAAAAGAAAGTGTAGTAAAAAGAATGACTCTACATATTCATAAAGAAGACTTCTAGACAAATATAAATAAATACTGGCCATTAAAAATAAATTGAAATAAAATCTGTGTTTCGATCGTTCCTCTCGATTATCAACGACCCAACCAGTTCCAAGCGATTACCGGCCAACGTTTCCTTGTTATTCGGTTTTTTGTTCTCTGGCCAGCTGCATCGTAAAAATCGTCGGGATGGCGAAACGGAGAAACGAAGAGGCGAGGTACATAGCAGACAGGAAACGGATGAATCGAGACCAGGATATTAGAATATCGTTTTCGCTGATTTATTGTTGCGGCCGGTAAAAAGAATTCATGCATATTCGGCTCGCCATTATCTTAAATTCAATCCCGTTTCCAGGAGGTTAAGCGTGAAAATTGCGTATGCAAATACGTTTATAAATTCTCTGCGCGGAGGAGGGATGAAGAGGGAAGAAAAGAAAGAGAGAGAGAGAGAAGGGGGAAGAGAGAGGGAGGAAGGGCTTGAACAAACCACTCTAAAATCCTGTTTCTCCATGTTCCGGAAAATTACGTCGAGTCTTTGTATGTTTCAATCACGACGACGGCTAGATGCGAGACGTACGATCGCGATTTCTATTATAAATTTCGCGGATAATCGAAGAGGATAAGTATCGGGTTTCGATATTCACGATCCTCGCTGAAAATTATCGCAGCTCGTGCTATTGTGTAGACGAAAGAAATTAACGAGCTATGTGCAAGATTGTGCGAACAATTTCCCGATGAAAATACGGCCAAGAACTTCGATTTAGGTCAAAGATTTCCGTCTGATGACTGTGTCAAAAAACTTCTATCGCTATGTTTCTTTCCCTTTTGTTTTTCTTTTATTTTAATAGAAGAATTAGTTCGTCGATCGCTTGTTCTTTTTTGGTTGAAAAGAAAAAGTGTCTACGATATTTGTAAATTTTGCAGCATTAAATGCCGAATCAAACTATTACTGGGAAAAAAGCAATCGATGAAACGATAGTTTTTACAATGCTCTCTTTCGCCTCTGCTATAAATATAAATGATAAATATGGATAAATGTCAATAATATATGTAGCAATGTAAATTATTATATCATATTCGTGTTGGAAGAATTAAGATACATCTACCTGATATTCATTAAGACTGACAAGTTAAAAGATTTCATTCCAAGTAGATTTATTTGTGTTACTTAGAGTACAGAAATAACAAACTAACTGCTTATAGTTGAAACGATGAAAGTAACACGTGTTAAAGTCTCAAAAAAAAAAAATAAATAAAAAAGGAAAAGATATTGAAAATATCAGCGTTGAAATGTTAACTACGCGAAGGGTAAACTGCTTTGTTAGTAGATTCTCTTTAACATTTGTACAGATCTTTTAACTACTTTTCGCGTGATCGGCCGATCGTTTCCTTTGCAACGTGAAATATCCTTTTTACCTCTGTCACGCGTCCTCGATCGTTGACAAAATGTCGAGCGTCAAATATCGCGTAACGCAAAAAGATTCACTTACAAGCGTACGATAGTGGTTTTTGTACAAGCCATGCTCGAAAAATAGCTCGGTTTCTACGCCAGGCAGGTTTTCTCGCCGAAGTACCTTGAACGTTTTGCATGAAAAATATCCTTCTTCTCGATGTACACGTGTAGATCCCTCAGAGCGATAGCTTTGAAGCGAAAGAAATAAAAGAAAAAGCCGTGCAAAAGGGGCGAGCTTTGCAGTTCGGAATAGTTCGCTCGTGTGCATATTTTTATCGGCTGGCAAAAAAATACAGCTATCGTCGTCTTTACGTGCCAAATGACTTCGAGACTTCGTTTTCGACACGTTCTTACGTGTACCGCGAACTTATAAACTTCAATTTCAAATATCGTTCCCAGCGCGAAGTCTGACATTTTCACGAAACCGGTTAAATCAAGCTTCTAAACTTGTTCCAACGCTTATAGCTAGCGCCCGTATTGTAATTTGCTGTAATTAACTGGGAATTTTCATTGTAAATTAACTCGTTGTGTACTCACAGGAAACGAACATTGTCACCTTTGTATGTGCGTGCAGGGTATTCAGCAACAGTTGGTTGCAAGTTTAAAGGGAGCTTCTACGAGATAAAATAAGATAGAAACGAAGAATACAAAAATCCCCTTCGAGTCTAGTTATTGATATCGAAAAATTTGGCAGAAAAACTTCGGCGTAATGTACGAACAGTAAGCGGAAAAGTTGATCTTTAAACAAATGGATGAATTAAGACAAACATTTTTATCGAATACGCCTGAAGATCCTTGACGCTTGAAACATATTACTTGAGAACACAGTGCGTTAGGAGATTAAAGAACTGCGAAATTAAGAAACTCGGACAAACTACGGCGCTGAAGAGTTTTCATTCCGACAGAAGGCGAAAGTTAAACACGATTTATAATTCTGTTCTGATCGAGACAACTGACAAACATAGTGCTCTGCGATGTAATTATTAAAATAATACGATCCAGGGAAAGAAGATTATCGCCTCTGAATGTATTTTTCGAGGACAAAAGTACAGAAAATCTTGAGGAAAAATAATATATTATCCTGTAAAAATTAAAATAAAAACAGATATTAATCATTTAGTCCATCTAACGCAATAATTTCTCGTGTCACGTTAAAACAAATAAAGTACAGTAAAGTGAAAAAAAAAATGAACAAGATAGGACACACAAGAGGATTGATTAAACGTTACAAAAATTATTAAACTGCGTTAATATAAATATGAACCATTTATTTTCATTTATTTTTATTAATCGTCGAGTGTAATCGCAGAATCGAATCGAATCGACCGAAGCTGTGATTGGTGCGAACAATTGGTAGTTGTTTAATTAAAAATTGCCACCCCCTCGAATATTCCGTGCGTATTCGGTCCAGATACGACGAATGCGAAAGTTTTTAATAGAATCGCGATCGTTTCGGCCGCGTATATTCGTAAATTAAAATGCTTTACGGGCATTTGCGATGCAAATATCTCAACGATCTGCAATTCATCGTACTATTTTTTCCCATTCGCTTACGTTAATATGTATGTACAATAAAGTGGCTGTGTGTTCGCGGATTCAACAGATTCGAGTGCCTTTCGCTCGTCCTCTGCAAGTACGGTTTCTCACGCGACCATCCGGACCCGGTCAATTAATACCGCCTGGCAAATACTGCCCTCCTAATCTCCATTAAGTGACAAAAAATTATAATAATCGATTCGCTACTGCACGCAATTAAGAATTTCAAATTACCGATTTTAGGAAATACGAGCGGAATTATCTCGAAAGATAAACGTGCAAATCGTTAAAACATAACAAAATAATTGTATTTAACACGACGATTAATTTTCTAAACGATCTATGGTACAAGTCGTTGGTAAACTACCGTCAAAACTTGCTTGGGCCAAGATCACGCATCTTTTGTTAAAACAAAGTTCGTATAGCGCACGTTACCGGGAAGTTGAAATTTGTTAAACACTAACTTTACGCATCTTACGTTAAATCTGGTGTTAAAAACGAAGAAACTTGTTAAAACAAAACTCATCAAACTATGAAACGCGAGATTCCGCGGTGTTAATACACCGTACTTCGACCAAGTGAAACCTGAATAACTGCATAATGAGCAAGTGGAGTGTACACGTCGTTAGTTTTTCGCAAGGAATCTATTATGCAAATTTTCGTACGTACACGCCTCTATATAATATGATACTTTGCGTTTCAAAAACCATTAATAGCAACGTACAACGAGAACCACTCAAGACTAAAAATCAATACAGAAAATACAGTGAATTGAATACATTTTCACCGCGAAAACCAAACTGTAACACATTTTCCACGCGTATTCGTTGCTTCATTTAAACATCGCTCGGTATCTTGCTTCGTTTAGTTATTCGTTGACGACGAAAAAATTGTCGACGGTATAAAGAACTTTACATTGGCGTACCTAGCGACACGGATCTTTTAATGATTCCGCGTTGCCTGCATTTTCATCGCATCTAACGATTCGCAAACCTTTACAAATCGCTTAAGAATCCGCTACCACTTGACACCGTAAACTCGCCAGAATTACACGTTCCATAGAACAGCGACGAAACAGAAAATATCGAGGATAACGCGTTACAGTACGCGTTCCAAGGCACAGACAGTGCCTTTGCAGAGGCTTAGTTACTTCCGTGGCTTTTATTATTACCGAGTTTGCCTCTAACGACCCGCAATCACGCCTCGTTCTAATCATTCAAAGTTCTGAGAAATAACGCGTTTCCTACTTACGTATTCGCAGTTTGTAGACTTTCAAGACCCGTGCAACTGCGAAGCTTCTCTAATCACACAGTTCTCTGTTCTACCTACCCTCATCTTTGTCTTTTAACGTTTCCCCCGTAACGTTAGATACAATTGCGAACAAGCAACAATAATACGGTTTGATACAACGAGAACGTCCACTACCAACGATCAGTGCCAGACGTCGCAAGTTTCTCAGGTTCTTCAACCATCATCTCCGAGTAATTTTCCGTCTATGCAACTATTGTTTGAAGCATTTAGTTACCGTAACTGCGCCAAGTCTACGTGAGAAACACATTTGCGGTTAATCATCTCTGGCAAAGAACTTTGGGCTTGCGCTTCTAGTACGTGGTAACTTGTTTCCAAGTTAAGATTTTCAAGATGCGTGGAAAAGGATTACAGCGTCAACTCTACTAATGTATAAATTAATACGACTGACTAAAATGGCAACCAGATTTCAATTATTCTTTCCCAGGTATGTCTAGCTACTCTCAAATATCTTTCTATCTTTCGACAGAAATTAAGTTCAAATATTGAAATAATAATGTAGGACCTTTTTTATTTATCGATACGTCTATTTACGATGGTTTAAACGGGAAACGATGGTTATTTAACGCGAACTAAATACAATAATGTGCTATAACTAAGACAAGTAAATAGTTAATTGACAACCGTCGTCACTACGATTCTGTCGCGTAGGAGACACAAGAAATCACGAAACCGATAAATCGCCGGTGACCATACCCAAATCCATGTCGTTCCATACTACCTGACAGTGAACCGTTAGGCTTTGACCTGATCTTTGTAAAGTCAGCATAATACCGCCGTTTGGAAAAATGATTCCGAAAAAAGCATAAAACGCGCATGCAAACTATGTTATGCTGATAAAAGACGTCGAACGGACCGATCAAAGACACGAGAGAATTTAAAGAAAACAACAACTTATTGTCCAAATTGTCCCGACCAACCTCAGCTTTGTATAGAATGCCTTAAAGTTTTACATTCTAAATAATTTTCGTAATAAACGTTTTATAATAATTTATAATAATTAATAATCCTTCGCAAGTAGTCGAATAAGCGTCACCCGAATAGGGTGACACGGCCCGATCAGAGACTTTGCTGTTACCCGAATATAGGTGACGCGCCAGTCAACGTGTTAATATCGTCTTATTGAAATCTTATCGATTGATCAAACTGTATAGCATTGATCTAAAAATTGAAATAAAAAGAAACAGAATAGGAACAAAAAGATACGCAGGAGCAACCGATCAGAATGCACCGACGATGATTGCACAATTTCCTTCAAGCACATCACGGTCCAACGATGTTAACTCACTGGTGCATCTTTCGGCGGCATATTCTCCAATTGCGTAGACAATTTCCACTAGATCGCGATCGCGATACCGTCCTCAATTATGATAAATTGCGTATAATTATGTCGAGGGCCGGCACGCTTCACGGGGAGCGGGGACGGAGCAGCTTGGGGGCAGTTTATCTGGCTGATAAAAGGGTAGACGAAGGAAGGTAGACACGGGAATGAACGATTTGCATGCTACCGACTTAATCAACACCCACACCTTATGAACGATCCTTTACCACCATCTACCGAGTAAGGTCTCTTCGAGTTGGCTTATCGCGATACGAAAAATGGTCGAATGTCATGCTCGCCAATATTTCCCTTGGCCAGGCAGCCTGGTTGTACCGAGACAATAATCTCGAGCTTGCATCACGTTTTTAAACGAAACGCTCGGATGTTTAGCAACCGACGCTAAAGACTTTCGACAGATTCGTTGCTAGCTCGAGGTATGAGAATCCAGCGTTCGGAACTCTAACGACGTCCCGGCCGGAAGAGCTGTCGGAGCACAGCAATTCCATATGAAAGCTGGCAATTTTGTAGAAACGTATGGAAGCTGTATTACCGGCGATCATCATCCCTTTCGTAGTATGCGCTTGGTACTTTTAGCCTCGCTTTTACTATCGCTTCCTCGGCTGATTAAATAAAGTTAGAATTCGAATACTAATGCTATCGCGACGAGGGTAAATAGATGATGAGCAATTTAACTGTGACATCGATGACTATCATAGGGTTTAAATAGGGTTGTTGATTTTTGTTGAGAATTGTAGATCATAATCGCCGAAACAAAAGTAAAGGAACACTAAGGTTACACTTGGAACTTATATTAAAATTGTTTTAGAATTATTTAATAAACGATTTCCAGGATCTTCTTGGATATACATGTAGTATCAAAAAAAAGAGGAGGGTATACGCTTGGTCTATTATATATTTAAAGTTGTAAATTTAAGGTATAAACTAAAAATCGTAAGAGTGCTGGGGAAGAGAGAAAGAGAGAGAGAGAGTGTAAGTAAGAGCGTAATGCCTTGGTGACGTCAAAGCTAAATGAGTAAAGCAGTGGGAGAAGGATGCGAGGGTTGAGGGTCAGCATCTTTTGACCTGAGAAGACGGAAGTTGGGGGCCAAGTGTTGGAATAAGACGTACGAAGATATTGTAATTAGTTTTTGTATTGGGTATTGCTTGTTAAACTAAAACTAAACTTAACTTCAAATAAAACATCCTTTCTTGTCCTTGCTCTAGACTATTTAGGTACTACATACATTTGCACGCGTCTCAGCACTTTCTTTGTCTCACCATCTTGCATATCACACTGCCAACCGAACAGTTGCATTCATCTGTTTCTCGAGACGCTGTGCCCACACATACTTGCATACACTTATTTTCACATACGTGTGTCACTACTACGCGGCTAATATAGTCTAGCACACAAAATTATACATATCTCGGTAATTTTAATGCCTAGATCGTTTGCGAAAGCTGAAAGCTTGAAGCTGAAATAAGATATTCTGATACTACGTGATAGAGACATGATCTTGCTGCATTAAAAAATCTGTATTTTAAAAATAACTGAGTTAATTAAATGCACGAGGAGACTGGATATTTGAATAAACAGCCTTTGCCACGATTATAACTGCTAAAGCTACAAGAATTAATATGAGCCAACGAAGCGAGACGAGCTAAGTGAATCGAATGTTTCGTTAACGAGGCAGCCAGCGTATGATAACGACACCTAACGATCCGAAACTGCTATAGAACGGCAAGACGATTTCGTCGTCAAACGAAAGGAGAATGGTCCATAAAGTAGCGACACGTTCCTCGAACGCGGCAAACATTACATTAAACGATCGTCAAGCAATTTCGTGGCGGTGATTGCGTAGCCGATAGTTGGTCCGATTGTGGAAATAATTTGCCAAGGAGAAGGTAGGCGCCGAGATCGTAAAGCAGCGCTGTTAATGTCCCCTCTCGGTGGTGGAGATCAGAAATTACACGAGCAGGTTCGCGTTCAAGTTTCGAATGCGTCTACTTTCGAGATCGGCGAGAAGATCGTCACGGATTTCCAAGTTGTCCTTGCACGAGCGAAACGGCTGCTTTTCATGCGATCACGAGAAGGGTGGTAACCAGTGATAGGATCAAGTTCGATATGTCCTTATAAATCCGAATCAAATCCGATAGCCAAGATTCACGCCACAGGATTCGTAACATATAATGCGGTTCGTTCGTTGTATCACATTTGCCAAGTATTCGATCTTCGCGAGTTATCTTCAAATCTCAGAACGAGTACTTGCGAGTTTCGAGAATTGACTTGCAAGTACAGTTGACTTACAAGTAACAATTTTATTTTGTTGCTTGCTTACAACAATGTCGAAATAATCGTTGCTTTGCGATACGTAGTAAACAATTGCGATGATAAATCTGAAAAATAAGCAAGTAAAAATGATTTTAAATAATCAAATCTCAAACTTATTCGATCGATGTTCCACTCTACTTGAGTGTATTTTCTTCGCTTCTTAAAATACTGCTTCCTTTTTTCGAAATGCTTAAAAAGAGTTGTAAGATCAAGTCAGCCAATGTTAACCTACTTGCGCACGTACTTGAGCTTGTCACTAATGGTAACTGGTAAATAGAGCAGAAGAAAACTCGTTTGTCAGAATGTAGCCTGTGAAAAGTGACTTATACCTCATCTCTTGGTCAGCCAAAGCTGCATTAGCGATTACGTGCTCGCCACGGCTGCGTGTTTAAGCGACTCCCTTGTTTCTTTATCACGTTCACGTGTCAGTATGTAATGTCATTGCGACGCAATATGTATGCGACGATTTATCATTCCGCAAAAATGAAATGTTACACGTAATTCAGGGTCGTTAACTCTCCCTTCTTATTTGCACTCGGTGCGCTAGCTGCCAAGAAAATCGCTCGTTCCCCGGCTTAATGCCACCAGACGTTACTAGCCGGGCCGTGCCTCGTTCGTGGAACACTTTGATACGAATGATGATGTTGGAAAACGTTACCACCAAACGCGGTTAAAATGGAATCGAAATAACGTAGGCGAGGAAGTTCTTTGGAAATGGGCTGCGTTTGATGGATCATGCCAGTTCTCTGCTAATGCTTCGTGTACTCTGTTCTTAGTCTGTTGATGCAGTTTGCGCTGTTGTAATCTCACGTTAATGGGAGCACAATCGCGAAATCGGATTGTGTTTATATTTTACATCTGACATTTTCTTACGTGATACCAGTTGAATTCTCAGTTAGCGTGTACTTGTGCAGACGCTTACGAGTCGTGTTACGATTGACTTATTTCTCAATCCTCTCATGGCACATATTACGTAGAAAACAAACCTTGATATTATCTATCAAGCCATTCTTTTTCATTCCTTGCTTCTGTATTATTATTATTATTGTTGCTTAGTCCGTGCCTTTCGGCTTTGGACGAACTTTCTCCTATGTCTAATTCTGTTCTTATATATCCACCTCCCCTCTTTTCCACTCTGTTCTATTGCACTCCCTTAGTTATTCTATTCTCTAAAAACTAAAACTAGTAACTACAAATTAACCACTAATGACTAAAAACTATTGCAACTTTGGGCTTTAGTCTCCTTGCTGTGCATCCTTCCTGTCGTTTGCCCTTATCTTCTGTATTATTGCTTTCAGTTCTGCTAAACCTTCTCCCGTCTCATTTAATACTTTTCCTATGTCCTTTGGTCCTCCCGTTATTTCGCATTCTTCTATTACATGCCTTAGGTCTTCTTCCTTCCTTTTACATAGTCCGCATCTTTTTGCTCCCTCTTCCTTCCAGTGCTTCCCTTGCTTTGGTCTCGTTTCCACATCTGAATCTTGCCAGTATTCTTCCGTCTTCCCACTTCATCCTCCCTTCTAGGTACTTTGGTAATTTTTCTTTGGCTATATTTCCGTAGTGCATTGCTTCTGTATTATCTTACTACTGCATTTAGTTTATTTACAATGAATGGATCAAACAGGAAACGATGGTTGTTTAACGTGAACTAATCACAATAACGTACTATAATTTGGACTAAATATAACTAAATAGTTAATTTGCAACTCTCGTCACCACGGATCCAACGCTCTCTCTCTCTCTCTCACGCGGACCACACTCTCTCGACAACGCAGTTAGCACTCTCTGGCTTCTCCACTGACACTGACTGTTAATTCGTCTTTCTCCCTTAGCGTCCCTTTGTCTTTTGTCTCAGACCCACCACGCACGTGTTCCGCAACCGCTCGTGACCAGGGTCAGCCAGGCCTTTTCCACGAAACTACTCGATCGAAGGACCGACGACACAGTGATGGGCCTGTCGGCACTTCGGCTTTCTCGCGAATTGTTTATAGCTCGCCCAATATCTCTTAGACCTTTCGTCCACGATACTACACTTCTGAATAATATTTCCTATTATTCGTGCTCTAATGGATCCAAATAAATAAATTATAAACTCGCTTCTTTCTACCCTTTAACGCTCATCCTTTTTCCTGGTTAAGAAAATAAATGCGTTGCATTTACAGAGAACGACAGCTTACAAACTTTAAAGTCGAAAAATAAAGCACGCGTGAAAGAAAAGAAGTAGATTGAGGAAAAAGGGTGTTATCGTTGATCAAACTGAACTCGATGAAACGATGAATCTGCCAGGACCGGTTTACAATGCGACGGGATGCAGGTGAATTTTTTCTCAGCTTTCCATTTAAGCGACTTAACAATTTATGCATCGTGGACGCTCCAACAGCCTCGAAACACGAGGCTTTACTCTTCTCATCAACCGTCGAACGTTGTAATCCCGTTCCTTTGTTATCCTTGAAATTGTTTCTGTATTATCGGCCGAACAAACATCCAACGCTGCTCTATTATCATTGTTATTATCATCGCGCTATAACATCGACATCGATGAAATGCAGCAACCAAGAGGGACCGCGCTCTTGTCTCGCGCGGTAAACGCGCACAAATTGAATTCTTCCTCAACGAGCAACGCCTGTAGTTACAACACCCTTTTCATGCTTCGTTCTCGCGCTTTTGTCGATTCAAATGCGTCACGAGCTCGAGCTTTCAACATTTTCCATCTAAAATAGTTTTCCATCTAGGAATTTCTTTCTCCTTAAATATTTTCGAAATTCGCTGATTTTCTGCTGCTTTTCTTCGTTATAGAATATACGCCATAGCGATTTATATTGATTATTGAGGTTAGGTCTGTTTCGATAGAGATATTCATGAAACGTTTGATTATAGATTGACTTTTTTGACTTGTAGAATATAAAATAATACGATAATAATTATATGTAATAATAAAATATTGATTTTATTATTCTTATTCCGTTCAACGAGATATTGCCTCGACATAACCTCAATTCCGAACTACGAACTCTGTCGATTCTTAACTCTCGTTTTTAACTGTTTCGCCTATCTGTACGTTTCCTTTTTCAGTTTCTCTAAAAGAAACTTGAGCGCTTCTATCAAAAACCGCGATCTACCACGAAATTGCATATAACGTTCGTATAATTTTCAGCACCCGATCGAAATTCTCACTTTTCACATTTCCAAGATTTTTTAAGCTAACGATGTAATATCGAGGCTTTTCTTTTGTACCGTGTATTATCAATTTCCGTCATCTTTACAGCCTCGTATAATTTGTACAGTTTCAATCAGTACATCCTATTGCGTATTGTTAATAACAACGAGACGCCAATCCCCAGAAACCTCCGTTTTTAACGATAAAATTCCCAACAATTTCAACGGAATCTCGTGCATCGAAAGTCGTTAGTCTGATTAAACCAACGAAAGATAGAAGAGGCGATTGCCCGGAAGCTATGAATGAAATTTCGGGTTGGAGACAAACAGCTTGGATATATGGGATGTGAGGATGAGTGGTCTATGACAGTGGTCGGAACTAGTTCAAAGACACTAATTTGTAATGCACACGGGCGGACACTCTTCAACTTCTGATGACCTTCCCCGGCAAGTTACCGTGATGCATGTCGGCGTCGTTGGGAAACTCTCCGCTACGGATACGTAGATTTCCACCGTGTTGTCTTGTTTGCAACGTCCCTTGTACCTTTCACTGGAAAATGTAGCTCCGGTCCTTTGAAACCACCCGGCCAGCCAGGCCCTTAATCAAAGTTGACAAAGTTACCAGCGTTCCTTCCGCGGTACTTGAGGATTTATTTGTAAACATGGCATCAAACAGAAATTACGAACGGTTTGGTGGAAAACCTCTGGCCGGCAATTGCTTCCACCAACCCTTTGTAACGCGCGGAACTGATTTCACCCATGCGGACAATTAACGAGGGCAATTAACAATTCACTGCGACGAACTCGAGAATATCGATAAACTTGCGCAGCTACTTCGAGCAAATATTTATGATAAACGGCAGCGAGATTCTCTTCCGCGTCATTCATTCGCTACGAAACAAGGATCCATTACGATCAGCAAGCAGGAAACAATTGCGTTGGCTCTTACGATATTCGCGGAACCAATTGTGCAGCAAATGAAATTGTTTACCGACAATAGGAGTATTTAAACGCTTAATAACGATAACGAGTAAACGAGTTGGCGATATAAAGCTTAATTAAATACATATTTACCGAACCAAGTTCCTCTCTCTTAACTGAAGCTTGACGTAAAGTACTAGTTCTAGTACTCAGTGCGTTGGTATTTTATTCGGTCTCTCATTGTTACCTCCCATCCCATCGTCTTTGCCTTTTCAGTTCATCTCGAATGCTCTCGCAACGTCCGAAAAATTCCCCACCAGTTACATTTCTCGAGCATTGTGCTACCCTGACAAGCTTAGAATAGGAATTCAAGGCGGTGAATGGGGAAAAGCCGAAAGGCACGATCACGCACAATTCCAACGATGGGCGCTGAACGTTTCCACGTAGTTTCGCGGTCGGCTAACTTCTGTCGGCACAGCGTACGGATATCTGTCGGTACGTAAGTTGGCGGCCGTGGCCCAGCGAAAAGTGAAAATTTTCGCGCGATCCTGACACCAGCGCCCATAAATTTCCGCAAGAACTCTCGTCGTGGACAAAGCGGCGTGCTTCTCCGCTGCCGGGAACTTTCCAGCTGGTGAAAAAGTGAGACACGCGGGACAACGTTTACGCGTGGCAAGAAAGGTACTGGCTGGAGAGGGAAAAAGTCAGGGAACCGGTGATGAAAGAAGCTATTTTTTCTGCTAGATAGGCGAACTGTTTCTTCCGCAAAATGATATTTCATAATTATCGCCGTCCATGCTTCTTTTCTTCTTCTTACTGTACTTGTAATTATTGCGGTTGCACAATACGATACGAGCAACATGTTTCTTTCGTATCTTCGATAAGATTGGAATAATAATTGAAACGTACATAGGCTGTTGTAATTTTAAACTTTTGCAGCTGTATATTTTCTAATATCGTCGCAGGTGCTTTAATCGACGGAAAATGTAGTTGATGCGTTACTTTAAAAAAAATGTCGGCATTATGAAAGCGGTTTAATGGCCAATTAAAATAGTTTCTGGCACGTTGAAGGGCTTGCAAAGTTTCTTCTTCAAATATTAAAAATTTCAGCTTTTCCAACTGTCGATAATAAAATCATTAACTATTAATAATAGAATATATAATTATAAAAATTGGAATAAAAATCGCGAAAAATAATATCTCCGCCCGGTTATAACGTTAATGATATTTTTAAAAATACTTCCTATATAACGTATTCGTCAAAATGGCTTTCTACAAGTTGCCAAATACTTTTCTTTTGCCACTCTATTTAAATTACATTGCGAATGCGTCGAATACGCGATAACGCAACGCTCGCGCGTATTTGCAAATTGTTACGTGAATTATTGATTACACGAAGCACGCAACTATCCGAGTCCATGACGCGGCACAATTTTTCGAAAACGAAGAAAACAATGAACGAATAAAACATATGCGTTGAAACTGATTTGATTTGCCAGCGTGTAGCGCTCATGAATTTCAAAACATTTTCAAACTTGGTGCCGGCTCGCATAGAAAAGTGGATTGCATCAGACCGTACGAAATTCGTCGCAGTGTACTCAAGGCAACGCTGCTCCACGATGAATAATTACGCAATCATCTCGTTGCAACAATATCGCAATAACGTTCTCCGTAACAGTTAAACAGCAATTTCCGTTTCGCGTCATTTGTTATGCAACATGTCCTAGCCAACGCAATGCATACATTCATTTGTGCAATAATTGCTGAAACATCAACGACACGTTTGGGACAGAAGATACGACGAATCTAGAATTCCATCCTCGAAAATCCCAAACAATCGCATCACTTTCGAATATCGTGTTTCTGGGTTCAAAACGTCGATAAATAAATTACGTATTTAGCTTTCTCAACGCCGAATTTCTTTCCAGCCTGCAAGAAACATATTTTTTCAGACGAGCTTGTAAAGACGAAGATGTTTGATCTGCGAGTTCTGCGAGAGCCACGAGCCTTCGTATTCTTAGTGAAAATTAAGAAAAATATTTTGTTTTTACATGACTTTGTCTTGATTCAACCTCGTTAGTAGACTGTCTGGGTGTTTATGCAAATTCATGTTTTTATGAAGAAAGCTAAAGCAGTAGAACCCAAGTGAAGATTTGTTTCGCTCGCTAAATGAGTCGTTGAGAAGCTACGTTATCAATTCTACAAATTGAAAGCACACAAGAGCGATGATGTCATAAACATAATTTTCTAAATGTACCTTAGAATTTACCATCGTTTATATCAATTTCTTGGGACGAATGAGAAAGATTAATAAAAAGCGGAGATAGAGCAGTTCAACGTATGAGAAGTCGAAACATTATAACGAGTGTACTATACTTGGCATATATTTTCTATATTTTTACATGAATCTGTACACCTTTAAATTCCCTATAAACTATAAAAATATAACTTAGCAACTTTGAAATCTCGAAATCTTCCAACCGCAAAAAAGCAAACCTGAAGCCGCCTCTCGTCGATCACTGGCGGAGAGAGCACCAGCTCTCGCCACGTTTCTCCGCCCATAGCACAGTGAATCGGTCCTTGTTCGCGATCCCACTATGTTGCACGGCTTGAGAAAACGAGGAAATAGCATAAGGAAAGAATCCCCGAGCCTTCCTTCGTCCTTCCGACCATCTCTCTTGGCAGAATTTTTTTTCTTAACGATGATCTTTTTACGATTTTTCAGAATGCTGGCAACTCGTGATAAAAAGCGTGAACGTACCGGCGACGGTGAAGGCCGACGACACCGATTACGTGATCCTAGACTGTGACTACGATCTCGAGAACACGCCGAGCAAGGGATTAGTCGTGAAATGGTTCTTCAACACCAACGAAGTGGCTTACCAATGGATATACGGCAGGGAACCTTTGGCTGGAGATACCGCGCGGAAGTACATCGACCTGCAGTACAAAGCCAGCGACGATCCGTACACCAAGTACCGAGCCATGAAATTGAATAAGCCCGGTATCGATCTTACCGGCGAGTACACGTGCGTCATATTCACTTACGCGGACGAGCAGTCTGCAAGCGGCTCCATGGTTGTGTATTGTAAGTATCCCGCTATTTACGGCCAACCGCCATTGATTTACGATCCTTTATGTCGATTTATGCTGGATAGAATGCCAGGCCAATTATCCTTCTACCGGTATGGTTTCGCGATTTTCTTCTTTTTCCTCTCTCTCTTTTTATCTTCTCTTTTTTAACCTACCATTCATCGTAGTTTACTTCTTTATTCCTCTATTCGATTGCAAACGCGTGTCGCGTCAACGATGAATATCACGACCTCGATTTCTCACTCCTAACAGACGTTGCTTAGCGCCAATGTTACGACAATCGCTCTATTTTTGGTATTTATTCAGTAACAGATATAATATTATATAAGAGTTAAAACCCATTAGTTACTCAATTACTTGACACGACGGATCAGATCCGCAGACTAAAAAGACAATGCTTTTTAGATTTTAGCATTAGATTCAACTAGAATCAAACATACTATAAACAATTATAATCAAAGTTACAGTACCACGCCAAAATAATTTACTTATAATTCTCAATGAGAATTGATTGCAGTCTACCAAATAAAAAAAAATTCAGCAATAGATACAACATAAGAATTAACAACCACCAAAACCCACTAATTACTCAATTACTTGACACGACGGGTCAGATCCGCAGACTAAAAAGACAATGCTTTTTAGATTTAAGCATTAGATTCAACTAGAATCAAACATACTATAAACACTTATAATCAAAGTTACAGTATCATGCCAAAATAATTTACTTATAATTCTCAATGAGAATTGATTGTAAATGGTCTACCAAGTAAAAAAAAATTCAGCAATAGATACAACATAAGAATTAACAACTACCAAAACCCACTAATTATTCAATTATTTGACACGACGGATCAGATCCGCAGACTAAAAAGACAATGCCTTTTAGATTTCAGCATTAGATTCAACTAAAATTAAACGTACTATACACTCTTATAATCCAAGTTACAGTACCGCGCCAAAATAATTTGCTTATAATTCTCAATGAGAATTGATTGTACAAATTCTACCAAATTGGTATTATCTTAGTATCCGAGCACGTTGGTATCTGGTTATAGCGCGAACAAGATTTCGAAATATTTCCTGTAACACGCGCGATATATTTATAGGAGATTTCTACGAATGTAGAAATACTTTTGCGAGCAATTGCAAAGGATATTGGCTTGATTTCGCAAAGATTAAACTAGGTTTAAATCCTCTTCTTCGGGTGTAATCGGCACACTCAACCGCACCGTCAAATATTCAATTCTAGATGATAATATCGACGTCAACAATGCAGATAGAAATGTCAGATTTCAGCCGAGATTATTAATATAATCCACGGATTATCGATATTTCTTTTTTCTTCTTTCTTTTTTGTATCGAATATGAAATCGGGATAGTGTTGAGTCAGACGGTAGTTTCGCTCCTCATCCTCCACCATCATTCTCCCGGAAGGATCGATCGTTCCTTGAGGAACCGTTTAAAATGCTTCAAAGAGGAATCGAGCTGATCGGTCAGGTTTCTTCGGCGAGAAGAATATTATCAGCAAAGAACTATGTAATTTCCCTTTTGCCTGTTGTCGTTCCAAGAAGAGGATAATTTTCGGCATAATTTAGGACGCAATGGCGACAGAGAAGAATCGATGACACAGATTCCGATATCCCTTTCGCCGACGATATTGTCCAGTCGATATCAGCTATCAAAAAGTATCGCTCGAAAAATGGTGCGACGTAAGACACGATAGGACGACAGTCTGTTAAAAAGTTTCCGGAGATGAGGAAAGACGATGTCTCATAACGGACATGAGGTAATTCGAGAGAATATCAGCCGTTAAAAAAATGGATTAGAAACTTTTCGCGTAATAATTTAGTAACTAATAACATATAAAAGATAATACATCTATAATATTTTGCCAGCGCATAACAAATATCGCTTTTCAGAAGATATTTGAAATCATTCGACAATTAATTTCGTTCGTGTATTTGAGGTGGTTGGTGCAGGTGTCCGCGATAAATACTCTTCATGTTCAACAAAACTATATATTTATTAAACTATTAACAGTTAACAATCAACAGTCAACAATTTACGATTAACTATCAACAACAATTAACGGTTACCGATTAACTATCAAGAGTTAATAACCTTGAATCACGTATCTTGAATTATGTTTGTATCGCGTAAAATAAAAAAAGGAAATCTCAGATGAAAAGAAAAATGAAATATAAAAAAATAAAAAGAGAATTTATTTTTCAACACTTGGTTTACGCTACTGGTTTACTTACTGCTTCTGAACTCCAGCCGTGACTTTCCAAAACCGAAGCTCTTACAATTTGACTTTCGATCGGATCTGTTTCTTTTTTCTTTATCACCCCTCAATATCCCCACTATCCGTGCGTTTGTTAGGCGTCTACGACCGTTGCCACGCACACCTTCTTCTGGAATATTCGGCGCAAGGACCCTTGGGATATCGATGGTTCATTAGGCACTTCTGCGATATACATTGTCGCCGAGTACCCCACATCTTTATCTCCATCATCAATTCATCGTACTTGAATTGTGCCTGTCGTGACATTTGCTTCGCTATGACGCTAAACCTTTCGCAGCTCGGGGTAGAATGAATCTGTTCGAAACCAAACGGATTCTTTTCTTTGTTACCCCTCGATATTCCCACTACGCACGCGTTTATTAGATGTCCGCGACAGTTGCCGCGTATGCATTCTTCCGAATATTCGGCGATAGAACCATAGGGATATCGATGGTACATTAGGCATGTCTGCCTTACGCTTTGAAGGTATAACGCTTTGTGTCGCGAAGCCGTTGGACATTTCCGTGGTCGAGTGCCGTCACATATTATTAAAGCTGATGAAACCTTAGTCTATTAATTCCGCTATTCGTTTAATGACATTCTTGGAGCTACTACGTTTTAGATACTACTATGATTTAATAGAGTGATTAAAAATACAGCCAAAGCCTGGCCAGGGGCGACCAAAATAATCCTGAAAGTATAATCCAATTTTCGGAGCGCGCAATTTTTCAGTAACGGCTTAGTGTCGGCTATCGATGTCGCAAGATTTTTTCTCTTTCTTTTTTCTCCCGTTTTTTTCTTTTTTTTTTTTTTTTTAATCCTATTGGCGCTATTGGAATTCTGTTTTCGCGCGCATTAAATAAAACCAGAATATAAAGGGAAGCGAAACGAAAGAAATGTAAAAATGGGAATACAGAAACGCGAACCACGACGTTATTGCTCTCGCGACATTGACTTTGAGACTCTAATTGTACACTCGCCGTGAAAAGATATATACAATATATATATACAGTAGGAGACAAAAATACGTGGACAGATAATGGAAATAGGTATAGGTATAGGTATTACGCAAACATGTAAATATTAATTTCAATTATTTATTATTTCATTTTTTATTTATTATTGCTTAGCCCCTGCCTTTCGGTTTTCGACGAACTTTTGGTTTTACATCTCGTTTAACTATCTCGCTTCTTATATATATCTACCTCCTCTCTTATCCACTCTATTATATTACACTCCCTTAATTATTCTGTCTCTAAAACTATGGCAACTTTTGGGCTTTTGCCTCCTTGCTGTGCTTCCTTATTGTCGTCCCTCCCAGTCTTCTCTTCTCTTCCCTGTTATAGTGCTTAGTTCCGTTAGTCCTTCTCCAGCCTCGTTTAGTATTTCAATTATTTACTAAATAAAACTACAAGAACGTGTAAGAAATAAAATTGAAGTATGTGACACCGTACGATACTAGTTCGATTATAGTTCATCGATACCCACTTCCATTATCTGTCCACTTATTTTTGTCACCGACTGTAAACGAACGTGTTAAGATATCGCGTGTTGCTTCGTGACGCATGATAAGTACGCAATATTTGTCAAGTCATGTAGCATTTTTACACGCCCCGCGTAGTTTGACGTGACGTCCCGCGAGCTAGAGTGATGTCGCGTGAAATAATTCTTGAAATTGCAACGCGACACGGAACAAAAGGCGCCGCCCGGCTCGATCGAAACGAAACCAGAGACCGACGTTCGTTCTTCACCGAGCCCGTGAATTTTTACCTACGCGACAATAATTTATTAGGCGCGTAATTAGCATCGAAACGGTTTCAATCATAATCAGATAGTACACGCGTCACGCGCGATGTAATTAAAAATGGACGATTAAAAATGGCAAAAATGCAACGGGTGTGACGATACTTGCGTCGAGGAGAAATTTCACAATTCACACGAATTATTATAATTCTTAATACGTTGATTGCCGCGCCTGTTTTCAATAAAATCTCCTTCCAATGAAATATGTGTGTTTGCTATTTCCTTTCCTTTTTTCTTTTTTTGAAATTTAGTAAATTTATTTATATCCGAAATTGAAATACGATGATTGGAGTAAGATGTTACGCAAAATGATACATTTGATAACAATATAAATAGGGGAAGGCTATTAATAAAAAGGTTGTTTGAATTTATAATTATACCAGATGAATTTGCAATACGTTATCCATCCATGTCGATAAAAATGATACGTTGAATTGTCACATATTCGGAAAATTAACGAATCTACGCGACACCTACGATATCTTTACAGGTGGAAATCGTTTAGTTTCGATATCAGGCAAATGTAAATGAGACTTTAATTAAATAAGCAAATTACCCTTGAAAAACAGTTATATATTCCCTCGTGAGGTAATTAAATTGGTAAAACGTAATATGCACACAATAATAACTTTCCTATGAACAATAACAATTAATTTTACCAAAAACATTATCTAACGGGCATAAATTAATTATGAAATTTGCAAAGGATATGTAATTACAAAATACCAGAACGAAATCAACTTCGCTCCTGGTGCATCCAATTCTAATTAATGAAAATTAATATTGTTAATATCTTCAAAATCGTTTTAGCATCGTTTTCAACGTTATACTTCTTGCTCATCAAATTCTCAGTGAAGTAGCTTTAACTTATCAAAGCATTTTAATACGAAATTTTATGCTCCAACGATTCTATTCGTGAAACACGTAATTAACTTGTTTGTTTTAAGTTTCTTAGCTTCACTTTCTACTCTTTTGATACAACCACTCGGTTTTAATTAAATTACATTTCAACTATATTGCGTAATATGAAATCTAAAAACGATATGAGATTTGTAGCATCATCTTTATCGCGTAAGTTGGTCCTAAAAATAAAAGTCTGTACAAATATCTCTTTAAATTCGAACATTTTTTCTTTTCTATTTAAATAAATCGTTAACACACTTTTGCTACAAATTCCTTCGTCCCATTCGTTTCCAAAAATTCATTCCAAAACACCTTCGTCGCAATTTTCTTTTTGACAATTACCTACAACGCTACCTAAAAGTTGCTATTTTTTCCAATTAAAATTTTCCTCGTGTCCCGTTCATCCTATAACGTCATTCTGCATTCCCTAACACCATGTTATTGCCAATTCCAATTTCAACGAATCATCCAAACGTGCAAGAGGATTCTCGTAATTCAGCACACCGTATACACGAAACAAAGAGGATAGATATGTTCGTGGAGTGACGTTCGGCTATTCTTCGGCAATAAAGTCGATGACTAATTATCGACCCGTGGAAAAGAAACTACGCATCGTCTGACGCGCGAGCAACACGCAACAGATCAAACTGCTACCCTCTCCAAGTGCTTGCAAATATTTACCAGGCGAAGCTGAAGCAGCGTAGCTTACGGACAAATTATTTTCATGATAAACCGCCGGTTCACGATGAAAAACTTTCCGCAATCTTTTCGACGATTTGAAATGCTAACCGGCAACAGTTAAACACTGACCAGTACTATTATTATAATACTTACTTATTATGTATTATATAAATTAACTTACAGAAGACATTGACAATAGATTCGTCTCTTACAAATAAATCGTTGACACTTTATACGTTTATCGGAAATTGAAATCTCCAAAGATGTATCGTACGCGTGTAATATTGAAAAAGATATATCCAAAGAGTAAAGAACCCGTGTATATTCATACGCGTAAATCGTGTAAATAACAAGCGTTCGGAATTTTGAGTAGCCGTCCGTTTATAGCACGGACAGGCCCATTCCCTTCTTTGAGAAATTCCGAATTACTTGTCCTCCCCGAGTTGTAAACCTAAGGACTGAAAGGTCAGGGAAACCCCAGGTCGGAAAGGCCACGACGGATGGACGAGACTCAATGGCTAGGGGAGAAAATCAACAACATACTAAGACAGTTCATCATGAGACAGTTCATCATGAGATAGTTCATCATGAGACAGTTCATCAGTTCATCGTATCGGGTGAAATATTTCACTTCCCACAAGATCTTACCACCGCCGTGTTCATAACATCGCACTTTACTTTTATACAACAAGTGCAAATTTTATAGAACAGTACTAGATTACTCTAACTACTTGATCTATTAGATTACTAGATCTACTAGTGTTACGTCGCGCGAGACAATTCGCACACCATCTCTGGCCGCCAACAGTCCACGTATCATTATTCAGACCCTCGATAAACCTAAGAGCCCACCATAAAACGTAAACACTTTGAAGTTAATCTTTTTAACGTAGTGCTTTTCACTTGAAGGAATCGGTAATCCCGTAAGTGTTTTGTTTTATGAATGGTCCTTAGAACAGTCCTTAGGTTTATTGCGCGCTCTTACAAATTGCGGAAAAGCGAGTTTTCTCGTGAAGAATGTCACACACGAGCCACGTTGGTAGGAGGCTTCCTCCACACCTATTCTCATTCATTAACGTTGGTCATAACGAATGGGCATCGCGAATCGTATCCTCACTTTCCTAAGGAAAAGAGTGAGTTCTTCGTACCTAAAACCCACTCACGACGAGCTTTCCTCCGTAATGATAGAGAGCGAAGAGTCAGTAAAAGTCAGTCATCACAGCCGCCAAGTCGAAGACAGTCGATCGACAGAAGTGAAATCATGACAGTCGCCAAGTCAGAGTCAAATCTCGACAACAGTCAAAACAGTCGCCAACACGAAAAGAGTCTCAGGCCGTAATTTGACAGTCAACATACTCACAATTGTATCAAATATTGAAGTTATTGAATTGTTGGAAATATATATATTATAACTTGTTAAAATCAGCGTTATACTCATTCAACCACTCCTATTATCCTAATCGAAATAGGGGACCGATCTATTCGTGGCGTCGATTATTCGAATCGTAACGGGAATTTACGACTCCCGTTGACGCGCTTCTTCGAGATCGAAACAGCTAGATCTACCAGATTACTCGATCTATTAAACCTCCTCCACCTTGAGCGTTAAGTCATTCGAGGTAGGCGATATTGACCGATCGGTTTGACCCGACCGGTTGCTCTTTATTCGATAATTCGCAACAACAAGATACGCACTACAAGCACGCGGATTTAAATTTCGAAGCAAACAGCAAGTTAATAAATTCATTGAGTCGTCGTTATTTCGTATGAAACGGGAATAGCTGGCCGACCGAGACTCGACAAACAGCTCAAAGTTTCATTCCGATCTGTTACACGGTTGCCTCCTTCGCATCGTGTACATACAAGTGGTAGAAAGCGTACGTTTAACTTTCGAGTTGGAACTTTCAAGCATTTTAATGCTTTCAGCCCAACCACCAACGTTTGCAGGGCGGAGGCTCGATTTAAAATGTTTCAAGTTATTTCGTTAGGATGGTACAAGTCGCCAGCAATTTTCTGTTTCTTTTCTCTCTACGAACTTCCATTTCTACATGAAAGTTAATCCACACGCTTTTACTAAAGAAAACGCTGCCCAGCCATGAAAACTTCTACCCTCCAAGATGAACTTGAACCATCTGAGTCTCGCCAGCTGAGATACCTGATCCCGTGAAATTAATCTTTCGCCCTGTATCTTCCTTTCTTATAATCCCTCTTCTACTTGGCCAAAGCTTCTCCTTATACCGTCGTTTCTTCCTCATGAACCAACATCCTACTATTTCTACACATTTCATCCCCTTTTCTAAGGTGCTTACAATCAAATCGGTGACGAAGGACAGTTTAGACGCGTTAACGTCCCATGAGAAACTACAAAGCGATGATGAAAAATTCATTTCCATTTTTCATCCTACCAAAGGATAGTCTTTTCCCATTTTTCTAAAACTATCTAAATGCAGCAAGCGTAGACACGTTTGTCGAGCCACAAAAATTCAATCAGAACCATCGCTATAGAATCGAGCGAATGGGTGCGCGTCCGATCAACAGCTGTAACCGATCACATTCGCGTTCTCGTGTTGTATGATCGGAGGAGATTGATCGTTGAACCGATTTGGTTATGAATTTTGACTATATTTATGCACAAACTGCAGTGTATTCGTGTGTTCCATCATATATGTATATGCTCGTTTTAACATTGTGATTCTAACTGATTTTGCTTATTCCGACGTGACAGTAGATTCTGACGATTCTGACCAAGAATTGCCTCTTTCCTCGTTCTTTGTACCTCGTATCCTCCCCTTCATTGCACGTTGCGCCCTTGCAAGGAAGTAGATCAAGCCCCAGTGCTGTGTGGAGTGTTCGTAGAAGTAGTGGAACGCGCACCCCTACAGAAATGTTGGAGAACGTGCGAGTTATGTTGTAGGAACCATCAGGATCGTCGTTGCATGACCGATTGGAAATTCTGAGGCTTATAGCAGGGTTTCGGTTATTGAGCTACGGAAAAATGTTAAAATCAAAAATACATGCTACTGCAAATCCGTAAAATTAACGTTTGAGTGCTAACATGCTGGTGATCGTAGTGCTAAAAATTTATTTCTCAAAAATAGCGGTTGGCTCTGACCGTGATACATGTGGCTATGAAACTCAACAACCATTTTTCTATATAAATTTCACTAACGTATTTTTCTTTGCCAAACCTTAACACTAGAACTACCGATTAATTTAGTACATTTTTGGTATTATTAATCCATCTGGGACCACGATTGACCTAAACGAGGGTTGACACATTTATAAAATTGTAGAACCAGTCATTTTAATTACTGTGGTACTTCTAGCGTTAGCACCTAGCGATCTAGCGATCGATTCGGAATTTTTCTGATAACTGATATCATCGTATCGAACGATACGCAATAAAAATTTAAAAAAACGCGTGGGGAGTTGTACAAAACAAAGAAATTGGTTAATTAGGGTTCGATAAACATATTACAGAACCCTTTTACATTTTGACTGGTATTTTTATAAGTAGTCTTGATACGAAATTATTTTCAGTTTTAATACATAAAGAACAAAATAAAATTCGTTATATTATTCTCTCAGTTATCGTTGCCAAAGTCGTTACATCATTGTAAGGGAAAAATATAACATGAAGTAGGAATTTTAAATTAAAATTGTAAAATCAGTCAATTTAACTGGCGTGCTAGTTCTAGTGTTAATCACTTTTATGTATCTAAACATTTAATAGAATCTACGGATGGGATACAGTGGCGTTTCGTCTTGTTCTAATTCGACAAATCAATCGTAGAGTCTGAATTACCTTCTACGTTAAAGTTGGACGAAAGTTTGATTTTTAATGAATGGAGAAGCTTACAGGGTACAGTAGAATGAAATCGTGGAAAACAATAGACGCCGTATATAATTGATTAACTCGTTCAATAATCCAAATCTGTTCTAGACGAAAGGGTGAATTTTTCACAACCCTTTGTTTCCGAGAAAATAGTCAGTTTCGATACTGCATCTAGTACACGTAGGACACTTGATTCAGGATTGAATTCGTGTCTCTCGATAAATTGATATAGAGTAACGCTACAATAGGAGTAGATTTGCATTGAACAACAAGGGCGGCGTTTCCAACAATTTTTCTCCCGAATAAACGAACGACTAAACAAAACGTTTAACCGTGATCCTTTTTTATTGGTCGTAGGCAATATCATCAATGTTTGCGAACGGATCCTCTGTGGAATAAATTGAGGATGAAGAAGACGATATCTGGGAAGAATGTATCTGCATAATTATAATCTGCTTGCGGCACTTACGCCGGATATTTCCTTCATCCAATGAATTCATTTTCAGCTGCTTTGTTTTCGCACGTGTCGGTAAAGATCACAATTACGGTAGAAAACAGGTGGATCGCTAAACGTAGCGTTTATACTCGATAATTTAATATCGCGTTAAACGCAAGCGGCCTCGTTCATTTTCCAACATCGAGACTCTAAAGCTCTCAGACGACTCATAATATCTCTCTTTAGACAGTTCCATCGTCCGATCTGATTAAACTCTCGTTCTCCGTGTTTTTCAAGCTAACCACGAACTAACAACAATGTTGCTTTCCATGGACTTTCCTGTCTCGATTAACGAAACTTCGTTCTTAAAAAGAAATCAAAAAGTCGCATCCTACGAAAAATTCTATTTATCGTCTTTTCGTTTGAACTGATCTTCTATTTTCTCTGTTTCGTTTATCACAAATATATAGCGAAATGAAAGGTTCGTGTAGTATCTCTTCCCAAGCTTCATTTTCTTCTTTTTTTTTTTTAGAGAAAATTGAGACAAAAATGGGAGTTTACAGAGAAATTTGCTTTTGTATTTCTATTGGGCTGGCAACGAAATGATTGCGGATTTTTCTATTACCATCTAGTGACAAAATCCGCAATCACTTAGTTGCCAACCCAATACAAAATCACTAAAACCGTATCGGTATATTCGCAAGTACTTCCCTAATTTTGCAGGTTTCTGAGGAAAGACTTCACTTTCCGCATGAACTTCCATATAATTCGCAAAACTATCTGCCACTACTTACTTACACGCAAACATTATGGATATATCACGTTCCATAAATATTTACAAGGGTCGTAGATTCTCCTAATTAATTAATTATCACGTTCGTTTTGAGATTAATTTTGTATTCAGAGCTTCGCAAATGTTTTTCATTCTTGCATCGATACATATTCTTTTACCTTATTACTCATATTCCGAATTTTTATTTTTCAACATTCTTTCGTATCCTTTTAGAATAGAACTCCTTTGCAGTTTCTTTTTTTTTTTTTTTTTTTGCTTTATTACGATACCATTAAACTTCAGTAGTCGTTGAAACAATTATCGCGACACATTAATTTTATTTAACGAATTGCAAGCGATATCTACAACTTGATAAACCCATTGATTACCACAATTTCAATAAACGTATCGATTTAGTATTTCATTTACTAACGTTATAGATATTATGAAATGTTATATAAACAGCAGCAAGGGAAGCTTGTTAACTACGATTAATTATCCGTTGCAAATAAACGGAATCCGCTGTAAGCCTTACATATTCGAATTAATTAAATTTTATAACTGACACGAATGCAACCAAGAAGATTGTAATCATACAGGTCCTCGCGCATTTTGATTTATCAGCCAACGAAAAATGTCAAGACCGGACGAAAATTTAAATCAAGTATTTAACGAGAGCATATTGTGAATTAGTCCGTTCAAGCTGGTCGACATTCTAATTTAAATAAAATCTAACTACGATCACGAACAAATAGTTTTTCAAAGCTATGTTAAATATTCAATGATTCTGTCGTCGTAGATTTAATTGTCGGCTTTTCGTTAGGATTTCGGGCGCGCGATAATTCTTCATTAGAATTTGCCATCGTGATGTTCAACGAAGATTGTATTTACACAAATAAATATATCTTTATATAGTTTAGCGAATAATTAGTTTAACGGTTAATTAATTTAACAAACAATAAATATAACGGATGCTTTTGACAATGTTCTTGGGTTCAATAACGAATCCACGATCAACGGGAAAACTCTTTGTACGTTAGAATATATTTGGTAGCACGCAGTCACGTTAACTCAGACGGTGGGTTACTTTCAGACTGATAGCCAAGACGATAACAGTAAACTCTCCAAAGTGATTGCAAAATAAAAGACACATACGGTCACATTTGTCAATTACATATTGATCGGGAATATCAACAAATTCCCAAGCGCCGTTACTAGGCAGCCCCGCGTAAAACCAACATTGTTCCTGATCGGGGCCTGATTGTTAATACAGCGTGTCCCTCAGCGTCCGTACTTCCTCTGTTAGACATATCGTTCATCCCGCGACCGTGGCTACGTTTGACGACCACTTATGTCACCCCAATATATTCGTTGAAATTACTATACAGAATGTTCCAGAACTGGTATTCTTCTAACTTGAGCGAAATGTTATTCTATATGAAAAAGAAGGAAGTTTGGCAAATAGAATAAAATTTGTTCGTTTCAAACTTTGTTTTAAGAAAAGTTGAGCTTAAAATACACGGAGTATATGAACTTAAAAGTACGTAAATAACTAAACCCTAATCCGGAATAGGTTTAACCATCAACGATTTATTCTATTTCAACTTGCTTTCCTTTAGAACAAGGCCTTAGATAAAAGAAATCGTATGCTACATCTTGAATTTGCTTCCACAAGTTACAGGATAATTTTCCGCTCGAATGTATATAAAATGTTCGATTTTAAGACACCCTATATACCGCTGCAGATACTCAAAGCAATATTATTGGATACGCTATCGGATTCTACAAAGCTACGGAACAGTTTCCTTTATACTAAAAAGTTAGACGCAAATTATTGGCTGATAAAGAGATTCTTTCAATAAATTATCATTTTCCGCTTTATTCTTTATTTCGTTAATGCCAGAGCGACGAAATTTTATCCTTAATCTGCAGATTTTAGAAGATCTCTTTTACTATTCATTCGATCGCTCGCTAAACGACAAGTTTTTCTGTTAACAAGCTCTTATTCTTTATTATATCTCCAATATCCGATACGATTCAGAGTATCAAAATATATCTATATTTCTCGTACATGGAACGTCGGTATGGCTTCTCGAAGGTAAATACCAAACTAAAAAAGAGAAAATAAAAGGACCACTTATCCGCACAAGTGTACCCCATCCCACAACCAGGAAATTCAACTTAAAACCTTCTTTCAATCTTCGAAGCAACGGTAGAGAGAAAGAGAGAGAGAGAGAGAGAGAGAGAAAAGGGACGAGAAGAGAAAGAGAAAAGAAGGAAAAAGGGAAGAGATAAAAATACAACGAGATCGAACAGGACTATCCTGGTCCATGGCAGAATTCACTTTTGAGCTGCTACCTAGATCGATGCGGCGGCTCAACGTCTGGGCTTTCTTTGTCGATGACACGAGCATAACAGCGCCACGGAGGCTATATAATTTGAACTTTTCTGTCACGATGACACGTGCGCAATTTATTTTCCCCCAGCTGCATTTACTTTCTTAGCCGCGCATCGCGCCGGCTACTCGTTCACGAAAAATAAAAGTTGCCAACCGTCGCAATGAAACGGAGCTAAAGGTGGAACGAGAAAACAGAACTGCAGAAATAAGGAAGAGAGAAAGAGAGAGAGAGAGAGAGAGAGAGAACGAGAGAGGCTTGAGAAACGTGTAGCATTATCGCGATAATGCAACGTCGTCTTCCACCTGAAGCAGCACACGGTGTATCCATTACTATTACCTTTTTATTTTCATTGCAGTACGTGTGGCCGCCTCGAAATATCCACCTGCAGATCTTGTATGCCGTGTCTCGATTCGATGGACGATCGTAAATTCCTCTGGCTTTGCCAGCCGTTAATAGCTCGCGCGAAATTGAATGTTCGATTCCTGCACAGCCGTCGAGTCGTCCCAAATCATTTCGTTGCAATTACATCGTCTTCTAACGATGTCTGAAAGAATCGATCGCCTGACTCGATATTCCGACTACTCCAGTCATCCGGTACATCGTTGAAATAGGTGCCATATAACCGACGTGGGTGGCATCGTTTTCATCCTGATCGAAGGATCAGATGGTGGACCCTGTGCTTGCCTTCCATGCGATACAGAGGTTTTAACGTTGTTCTTAATATGCCGATAAGTACTCGACATCTCCATCGTACGTACTTCCATAAAGAAAAGTGGAAAATTGTGTAAACCGTAAAGCTGATCGGTTTGGTCTCCAAGAGACTCGTACAGCGACTGCTCATATTATTATTATTCCTTCATACGATTCTAATAATTTCTTCCGATCTTGGCAAGATGAAATATGACAAACGATGAAATTAGTGGTGGAATGAATCGGTCGTGTAGAGCATTTGTAGAGGATTGGTAAATAGGTAACGAGAACTTGCTGTTGCAACTCGTCAAATATGTTTGAAATAATTAAATAATTAAATAAATAAGTAATGTCGTGAGACGCTCGTACAAACATATTCGCTAGACAGGGTATAGTCGTTCGCAGATAACTCGTAGATGCTGATAGATACGGTTGCATTTTCGGTTGCATCCGTTTATTTATGCTGGTCGGGGGAAAGTCGGAAAAATCAAATTTGTCTTTGTTCGACGATTGCACGCAGCACGTTGTTTTGCCCGGAGATTATTTGTTCTTACATTACGTGTATCCTAAAGATCTTGATATTCCGAGGCAAAACGACAACATGATTTGAATTGTCCTGTAATCATGTGCCGCTACAGTCGATACGTCGGTGAAGCCAATTAATCCAAATTATAGGAAGCATCATATCGACGTCGATAGTCGATAGTTGCAATCTTCTAGGAATTCTCCTTTCTCGAAGTTTGACCAAAATTTGCTACAGATCGAGTACAAGACATAGGAAACTGCAGGTGGACAATCGTTATAGTCAATTACGTAGGTGGTGCACTTTGAAGCAATGTGGGTCACTCGAACTCTGTAGTATCTGTCGAGGGTTAAAATCACTTTGTAGTGATACTTCGTGAAACTGAAATTGTTTCAGACAATCTACAATGCAGATGCACAGAGGAAGTATCCAAAGTGACTAGCCCTCTATATTCACGCAAATACCGTTGCTTTTACCGAAAAGTTTCGTTAAGCGCAAGTTGGCCAGGTTTTAAAGGAATCCGGATATTTCGGACAAAGGACTTCTTGTATTCTCCTAAAACCGATTGTGTTATCGAAGTTATCGTTCTGTCGTTCGTCCATTTCCTGAATCACATTATACGGCAAACGAGAGAAGAGCGAATTTAACTTTTCTTCGTCTTCGTTGATTTCTTTCGTAGACAGACGCTTGTTCTGTGTAGCGGTGACACGCCTCGAGGCCAGTCGAATTCTCGTCGCAAATAGACTCACGAAATTCCTTGAAACAATGTCCGCCTTAAATTAGAATTGACCGTGGAACGCGAGATGTGGAAAAAACGAACAGGTGTGGACGAAGGATTCGATTTAGAGCTAATGGAACGTACATGTCGCGGAGTTTCCTCCAAGTGTACTGGCGTAAAAAGTATTGGCAGTTACATTTGCGTACGCCTTCAGTTTTGTTACCTCTGCCTCGGCTTGTCTACCGCTTGCCACTTTCTCGATATTATTTTCTTTTTGTTATTCCCACGATTAAAGAACGTATTCGAATATTTTGGAATATATACTACTCGCAAAAATAGTCGCATAGAGCTGTATGAATATAAACTCGACGCACTCTCTTTCCAATATTTCCAATATTTCCAATATCGTGCAGAAGAGCGATAAAAATTTCTCGATTGAAATCTTTGAAACTTCGTATCAAATATATTTATTATATTTGAAATCGATGATTTAATGATATACAGAGGGTTGAGCTACAGGTGTCAGGAAATTTAAAGGCTGATTCTTGAGATAAGACGAAAATCAAAAATAAAAAAATTGCCTTTTCGGCTTTGTTTTTTTTTCCTTTTTGTTATTGACAATTAAAAATCGGTCAAAATATCCCTGCACGCGAGCAAACCTCCTTACACGAACGAAAGGAGGTTAGCCTAAAAAGTGGAGTGCAAAGTGATCCTCGAACCGTCAATGTTCATTGAAAGTTTAGATCGATACATTGATACGAACACCTAGTCAACGTCGCGGCCAATTAGCTCATATTACTTGCCATATAATTAGTAATTGTACCAGTTATACAGTTAATTGTCTTGCTGTATAATGATACAATTAGTAATTATATATCAAACGTTACCGATTGCTCGGATCTCACCGCGGGGAGGTGTTGCGGATGAAGACCCTACCCTATCCGTGACCCATCCACTCTCCTTTTGCAGAAAAAAATAATACAATTTATTCATCGTCAAATAAATATTCCTTTTGGTATGCGTTTACACAATGTTCGATACAAACATCAAAAGGAGATTTAATAAGAAAAACCGACGAGAAAACTAGAAATTTGACTAGGATTCTTAAAAACCTGAAATCTAAAGATTAAATTAAATCTTAATCTAATTGTAATTTTGTATGGGGTACTGTTTTATATGTATATATATATGTGTGTGTAAATCAAAATTTTCGACTTTTATTGTAGTCAAAGTGAAAACTAATTGATTATGATTAAGAATTATAATAATTAAATATAATCAAGAGTTAAACAAAAAGTATAAGAGAATAGGATGAAATATGTGCCATATAGAATTAACTACTACATAATATATGCAATGTACAGTGCCATGCTTTTACTACGATGCCATGCTTTTACTAAGATGCCATGCTTTTACTACCATGCCATACTTCTTACTAGTATATCAACCTATTTACTACCTACGCCTTACCTACTTACTTAGATTACAACCTCAAAGTAGCCTACCTAACCATAAATCACATCTACGTAAAAATCTAAATATCTGCTTACTTGATCAACGTAATAATCTAAATATAATAAAGGGAAAGGGAAGGGACTATTTAACGTTCTATTTTCGTGACACTAAACTTCTGACAATATCGAAAAATTATGAACTCCGAGATGTCTGAACTAAAGTTTCTTTAAAAAGTAGGAAGAAGCTAAAGAGAAACAGCAATCAATCAGAGAATACATTCAAAATTGCGACACGTTTTTTTGTTCTGATACTGATCTTTCGAAAAAATCAATGGAGCCACGCGACGCGCTCCCATATATAAAATAATAGATAAGAGTAAAAAAGGAAAAAATAATAGAAAGGAGAATAGATATTTATAATTCGTTCCAAGTCAGATAAGTATCACTGTACAAAATGGGCTCATAATGGACTTAACATATGTCTCTATCTTACGATTAATTAAAACTAAAACACACGCATCTCACGGTGTCCCACGGTGTCACACGTTAACGCCGCAGGGAGGTGTCAGCCCAGTCTAGATCATCCAAAATTTTCTTTGGTGTCTTTTGATGACCTAAACCAGACTGTGTTAGCGTAGTTCTTAGCTTGGTATCGCTTTCCAAAGAATGATCAACTGATTTGGGAATAATGGTAACATCGAACAATGTAAAGATTAATTTTTGGAAAACGATGCCAATTACCAGGTCTCACCACGAGGAGGTGACTACGCGCGAGACCCGCCCATGAGTTATTTAACATTATGTATCGGTCTCAACATTCAACCTATTGGCAAAAATGTCGAGTTCTAACTCTACTTGATCATGGGCCTGCGTAAAGAGATAGTTGTTTCATAGCCTAACTGCGAAACATATATCTCTAACGCAGCGGTTACATGAATCTTTACAAACGTAGAACAACATAGGTATCTGCATACATAGATAGATAGATACATCTACATACGTAACGTAACATAGGTAACATAGGTCTACATAGGTAACGTAACATACGTATCTATCTTACGATTAATTAAGGCTAAAACGCACGCATTCCACGGTGTCTCCCGGTATCCCACGTTGTCCCACGTTGTCCCACGTTGTCCCACGTTGTCCCACGTTGTCCCACGTTGTACCACGTTGTCCCACGTTGTCCCACGTTGTCCAACGTTGTCCAACGTTGTCCCACTTTGTCCAACGGTGTCCAACAGTGTCCAACGGTGTCCCACGGTGTCCCACGGTGTCCCACGGTGTCCCACGATGTCCAACGGTGTCCCACGATGTCCCACGATGTCCCACGGTGTCCAATGTCGTCCCACGTTGCAGTCCAGTTTAGATTATCCAAAATTCTCTTCGTGGCTTTTCGTAATCCAAAATGGACTGTATTAGCGTGATTCTGAGCTTGGTATCGAATTATTGTGCAATGTTTGTACTTATCAATGTAGTCGTTTTCTGAAAATTAATCAACTGATTAATCTGCGAAAACAATTACATCGATCGGTACAAACATTGTACAATAATTCGCAACCGTACTGACAACATTCGGTATCAATGGTACTTATGTCTAACTTGGAACCACAGAAAGGAAATGAAAGTACTGACACTGTATATACAATTTAGAGTTTTGCAAAAGAGACATACGACTCGTTGTACTAAACTTATGAAGATATCGAAAAGTTATATACTCCAACGTGACCGCGATATGCTTCTTTTAAAAATGGGAAAACGGGAAGAAGCCTGAACAATCAGACGATCGAAGAAAAATCATTTGGGCATCTAGCATACATATTTAATATGCTATGAAATGTTCATATATGTAACTGAAACGTATTTTCTGTAAATTGATAAATCTGAAACAAACTCATTTACTGGATTTGGTATATGGAAGAAACAGACATCTTTAAAACGAGAACATTTTATGAAACATTTTATGAAAAATAAACTATTAATAATGGTCAATTATAGATCAAATTACTATTGATTGAATTTTAGCAAATATAGAGAATCATGTGTATCTTTTAATCGAAACTAGGGTTACGTTGGAAACAAGAATTTTAAGTAATTGAATTTAAACTGAATTAAAAATCGAAAAGTTCATTTGGAATAACTAAGATGAGAGAAACCCCGGTTATTATACAATCACTTGCTTTATCTTTTAACTTTTAACAGTATCTGTTATTTTCTACAACCACATAGTGATTTGCAACATAATAAACCGAAAGGTATGTGCATAAGTCATTTTTTGCAGAATTTTTGCTACAAACGTGACGATGTCTTTGTTTTGTGACGAAACTTTTGTTTCGTGCAAATGAAATTCGAATATTTATAAAATTCTACATTACTGTTAAAAGATTGAAGTGAAAATATCGCGGTCGAAAAAATTCTAAAAGTTATGGTTCTAAGAACGAACAATCACCGGCACTAATTCCAATTGCAATGAATTAAATTTTAAAAAATATTTCAAGCCTTCATAGCAACATTAAGATATTTCATTATAATACTTTGTTGCGCATGAAATCGCTCACAATTTCATACATGTAAATATATATATATATATATATATATATATATATATAATACATTCGTAATAAAGTTCTGTATTTTAGCAGTCATGGTAACGTTAACGCTGACAAAGGAATATGTCTTATAGCAGTATTTTCAGTAATAAACGTAGTAATAAGGGGCGCATTAATAAGGGGCGCTGAAAAAGAAACAAAGCAGTAGCCAGAAGGGCTACTAAAATTCAATCGTCTTCCACTCTATATAAACCCGATCAACACGTCGAGAGTGGAACTGAATATTCTTGTTTCGCAACGCTAATTTACTACTAATATTTATGAAGCAGAAAATTCTCAAAATCAAACGCGACGAGTGCTTCGTTATATCTGCAATATCAATTAATCTACTATTAAAAAGAAAAAGAAAGAAAAATCTGAAAATTCCCGATATCTGATACGCAACGCTAATAAGTATAAATCTACGCACTCGTATTTAAGCAATACGCAACACTAATAGCGAGAGATCGCAGTGCAACCATTTAGGAGGTTGCGGATGAACGATCACACTTGTACAGCTCTTTAGGCTGTACATGTGATCCAGGAGCAGTGTCCGACAAATGCAGTCGGAGGGTTTGGGCAGTTTGTGAACGCAACTCTACTTAACAAAACGCGAGCATTCATTATCGCAACGCTAATAGGAAAAATAAGTAGAACTCGCGATGGAACAATGTCGCAACGCTAATTCTTAAAGTGAATTTAATGAAAATTACTATTTACTATTTGAAAAAGCTACTTTAAATATCCTAGTATTGCAACTTAAACAGAAAAACAGAAAAAATTCTAAAAATTGCAAAAGACAATCGCGATATCGTAATTCGCAACTCTAAAACAAACGCGATTATCATTTTATCGCAACTCTAATTCAAACCGTAATCATTCTCTCGCCACACTAATGAAAAATAGCAATATTATTTCGTAACTCTAATACAACCCGTAATTAACTTGTCGAAACACTAATAAGAAAAATCGCGATTTGCCCAATGGGACGATGGACCGATATATACATCGGCCAAAAAAACAAAGACTACTACTACTACTACTACTACTACTACTAATACTAAAATCGAGCATAGTGACAAAGTAGTAACAATAATGACTTCCCATGCTCTGGTTGACCCAGAGGATGGGGAGCCATTAGTAGTTGCCCTCTTGAGTGGCAGTTTGCCGGGCCTCTTCAGCATATAGCCTCTTCTTTCTTCGGGCGCAATGCCCGCTGAAACTTAAATCTAAGCTCGAGACTTCTAAATCGCAAACAAAAAAAAAAACTTATAAAATAAAAATATAAACCGCGGAAGCTGATGGAAGTGCATATGGACTGACCAACGATCACAACAGTGATCGTTGCTCACTCGCATGTGCGTGCTCGAGCAATAAACGTTCGTTTCGAGACCATTCGCGACCGCGACCGCGAAATTCGAAAAATCGAAAGGCAAAACTAGAGACGAGTGCATGCTCTACTCGTGCCAGTTTCACCGTCGATTTTTCAAATTAGATTGCCAGAAACAGGTTGGTCACACGAAAACGAGCCTACCCGACTAGAGACTGTGCCAACCTGCCCGGCCCTACCTACTTATAATTAACAGACATACCAGAAAGTATACTACCTATCCTACCTAACGCTATATTTAAAAAATGGCAAAACATGCACACCAACACACTCACTCCACGGTTCTCACACATACCACCCGGGTGCAAAGGTCCTACACTAGAGAGGACGTCCCGGGACGCCTCCGACACCCGAGCTTAATACAACATTCACACTCTAAGGTACGTACCTTTTTCCTGAAATCGACTGACGAAGGCTAGTGACCATTGCGTAATACGTGATAAAACACGTTTGAGAAAATTATATTTTTAAAATAGATATAAGTAAACTTGGAATTATAATTGCGATTGATAGCGATATTAAGAGTATGAGTACACTTAGTCGCGTGGATGATATTATCAGAAATTCTAATTGTATCGAGACGTAAATTGAATCGATATATGTCTCGACATTTTTAATATTTCAAGTTTTAAGGAATGAGAAAAAGCGACGCAATTCCACGACCTAACAACACACACACACATAATGTGGAAAATACGTCGTGCACGATACACTAACGCATGGTCAGTCGCTGAGAAATTATTACATTACTTAATTCTAGGTCATCGTGCCCAATGTCTTTCTCCCATTCAAGTAGCACCTGGGCACGTGAATGAGATCCTGACAATGGGCACGGAAAGGGTTAAACCTGAAAATCCTGATCTAAAAAGATGATTAGTTTGTGTAATTTTTATTTAACGGACTAACGTTCTTTGAGTTTATATTTTACTACTTTGCATCTGATTAAATTTACTTTATTAATTTAATAGTAACTAAGTAACTCTACTTTATTAATTTAATAAATTAGAACAAAATTTTAATATTTCGAAAAAAGTAGCGTTAGTAGAAAAAGACTGAGACTCATGCAAATAGAATTATTGACTCTAAATATATTACTAAGAAAGAAATAATCTCAGGCGATCTCTTTATCAAAGCATATACTCGAAAGTGCAGAAGCAGTGTTCAAAATTATTGCTTTGATTAAAAAATCTGCCTGTCGCGAAGTGTCTTCTTGCACGTAAAATTTTGCACATTTTTGTACGGAAAAAAATGAATTTTGACTCATATTTTAAATTCTAACCGAAATGAAATAAACGATCGTGACTTAATATTGTCACGATTAATTCATTACTTAAGATCAAGTATATGTATGTCATACAGGTATATTCGTGTAGATATTTGCCATTTGCAAATATTCATACAAAATATTAACATGCACATTTATAAATAACACGAATATACTCTCGAGTGTATATGTTTAACCTAATTATTAAAAAACTAATTATTATAATCGCGATGTGCGAGAAGACCTATCCTAAACTAATAAATTTCAAAAAATGAGTGTTACTACTCACGGGTATAAGAAATACCCGCGGTCACTATGCTCGCAAAAAAATTCTACGTAATACAACCGATCACCCGTGCCGATTCGGACCTTTCATCCTACGACATGATTGAGTGACCGGAGGAACAGAAATGCATGCGACTCACCGTTCGAAGCGGAGAAACAAAGGACGTATCGTGGATGCTGCGCCACCCCAGCGAATATCATCAGGAACTGTGTAGGGTCCAGTGGTGGAAATGGAGATTGCGAAAAATCTGTTACAGAAAAAAACACGATGAGTGATTGCTGATTATTTAAAAAGTTGGAGATAATGAAAAATGAAAGTTTATTAACTTTAGTAACTTTGGTAATAATAAAGATTGAAATTCTAATAAACTTTGATAAGTGTAAAAACTGAAACTCTAATATGAAAGTTTAAAATCTAAAAATTAAGAATCTAAAGATTTCTGAAATATGTTAGTCATTTGTTACATAATTCGGTATTAAGATTTTAATAATTATTTTATTTTAATGAAAGAATAACCTGAGAAAATGCTAATCTCCTAAATTTTCAATCAAATTGTATTTCTTAATTGATAGTGATCAAAGAAAAATATACAGAATATACATAATTGAAGTACAATGTGTAAAGATAATTACATTTTTGGCTTTTTAGCCACTGTTAAAACATTCCCAAAGAAGACGAAGGAGTTGAAGCAGTGATATATCTATAACAAAACATAAGATATCATTAATATCGTTAATATATAATAACAAACTTGAAACTTTAGCAATAATAAAGACTAAACTCTAATAAATATGTAAATTGGAAATCTAATATAAAAATTTGAGAACAAATATTCAGTGATTTTTTATGAGTATCAGACAGTTTTATTGTACTTTAATGTTAGGACTTTAAGACTTTATTTCAATTAAAAAGGACATTTACAGCTTTCTAAATCATCGATCATTTTTATTTTGTAATTAACGACATTTCAAACAAAATATACTAAATAGAACAAATTGAAATACAATATATAAGACTACTTACATTCTTGAGTTCCAGGAGAGGCTTTATCCTCTTGAGGGAGGCACTGACTCTAATACCGAAAACGAATATTCGAAACAATAAATATAAAAAAAAAAAAAAAAATAAAAGACTACGTTACCACGACCGCTTAAATTATGATCGACGAACAAGGACTCTAATATCGCGTACAAATTTAATTGATAAAATTTTATTACTTTCGCGTGTGATTATTTGATCGAATTTAATCAAAAATATCGTGATTTTAAAAAATTGAAAAGAAACTATTGCGTAGCAAACACTGACTCTACAACCGCATTGCGCGCGGTCACAAATATTTCCTGAAAATAAAGCAGTTTAGGGGCAGGGTGGGGTGGGGGGGTGGAAAAGAAGCGAAACGTTGTTTCGATAATTTTCTCCTTTTTCCTATTGAACGTTTATTTAGAAAATACTGCTATTTCTTTACACTTAAAAATTATTATTAAGAAACTGGAACAAGTATGAAACTATAAGTTGAAAATTGTGAGATATTTCTCGATAGCGAACAAATGCTTACGAATACCGTGAATGCAATGCAATCGTTTTCAAGAATTATACTGTTCGCAATTAGAATATATACTGCGAATTTTCGTTATTAGAATACGAAATATACATTGCACTAATACACTATAGTCGCGTGTTATAAATATTGGAAAATATTTGCAAGAATTCAAAAGTTCACCACTAAATATGTTTAAAGAATACTTGTTTCGAGGTATTTGAATCTAACTGTTACTATGTTGCAAGTTTATGACGTTAACTGTAGCAAATTCACGTAATACAACAAAAAAAAATTGAATTCTATAAGTGAATTATTGAGATATAACTCAATTTGAAACAATAAAATAACTTATTAAAAATTCGTTTGAAATAAGAGAATGATCTCATATATCGGAAATAGAACAATAATTTATTTAACCGAACCTATTGACACTGCATACACAATTTCGTGTTCTGAAAAAGGGGCATTTGAGTCATTGTTCTAAACTGTTTCACATTCTATTTTCGCGGCTCAAAACTTTTGAATATATCGAAAAATTATAAACTCTAACACGACCGCAATAATTTTCTCTTAAAAATGGGAAACTAAGAAGAAGCCCGAACAAACAGATAATGAAAGAAAAATCGCGGCGCGAATTCGTTCGTTCGCGATCTTTCCAAAGAATCAATGGACTTACGCAACGCACTCCCGTGCACAAAATAACCACAAGATTCAATGCAAAAGAAGAATCGATTTTTATACTAGATTCCAAGTCAGATAAGTACCATTATACAGAATGGGCTCAGAATGGATTTGAGAGACAAGACATATCCCACGGTGTCCAACGGTGTCCCACGTTGTCCCACGTTGTCCCACGGTGTCCCACGCTGTCCCACGGTATCCCACGGTGTCCCACGGTGTCCCACGGTGTCCCACGGTGTCCCACGTTGTCCCACGTTGTCCCACGTTGTCCAACGGTGTCCCACGTTGTCCAACGGTGTCCCACGATGTCCCATGATGTCCCACGATGTCCCACGGTGTCCCACGGTGTCCCACGGTGCAGTCCAGTGTAGATTATCCAAAATTCTTTTCGCGTTTTTTGGTGATCTACACTGGACCAACATTGTCCCACGGTGTCCCACTATGTCCCACGATGTCCAACGGTGTCCCACGATGTCCAACGGTGTCCCACGATGTCCCACGGTGTCCCACGATGTCCAACGGTGTCCCACGATGTCCCACGATGTCCCACGATGTCCAACGGTGTCCCACGATGTCCTACGATGTCCCACGATGTCCCACGATCTCCAACGGTGTCCCACGATGTCCCACGATGTCCCACGGTGTCCCACGATGTCCCACGGTGTCCCACGGTGTCCCACGATGTCCCACGATGTCCCACGATGTCCCACGGTGTCCCACGGTGCAGTCCAGTGTAGATTATCCAAAATTCTTTTCGCGTTTTTTGGTGATCTACACTGGACCAACGGTGTCCCACGGTGTCCCACAATGTCCCACGGTGTCCCACGTTGTCCCACGTTGTCCCACGGTGTCCCACGATGTCCCACGGTGTCCCACGATGTCCCACGGTGTCCCACGATGTCCCACGGTGTCCCACGATGTCCCACGGTGTCCCACGGTGTCCCACGGTGTCCCACGGTGTCCCACGGTGCAGTCCAGTGTAGATTATCCAAAATTCTTTTCGCGTTTTTTGGAGATCTACACTGGACCAACGGTGTCGCACGGTGTCCCGCGGTGTCCCACGGTGTCCCACGGTGTCCCACGATGTCCCACGGTGTCCCACGGTGCAGTCCAGTGTAGATTATCCAAAATTCTTTTCGCGTTTTTTGGTGATCTACACTGGACCAACGAAGTCCCACGGTGTCCCACGATGTCCCACGGTGTCCCACGGTGTCCCACGGTGTCCCACGGTGCAGTCCAGTGTAGATTATCCAAAATTCTTTTCGCGTTTTTTGGAGATCTACACTGGACCAACGGTGTCGCACGGTGTCCCGCGGTGTCCCACGGTATCCCACGGTGTCCCACGATGTCCCACGGTGTCCCACGGTGCAGTCCAGTGTAGATTATCCAAAATTCTTTTCGCGTTTTTTGGTGATCTACACTGGACCAACGAAGTCCCACGGTGTCCCACGATGTCCCACGATGTCCCACGGTGTCCCACGGTGTCCCACGATGTCCCACGGTGTCCCACGATGTCCCACGGTGTCCCACGGTGCAGTCCAGTGTAGATTATCCAAAATTCTTTTCGCGTTTTTTGGTGATCTACACTGGACCAACGAAGTCCCACGGTGTCCCACGATGTCCCACGGTGTCCCACGATGTCCCACGGTGTCCCACGGTGTCCCACGGTGTCCCACGGTGCAGTCCAGTGTAGATTATCCAAAATTCTTTTCGCGTTTTTTGGAGATCTACACTGGACCAACGGTGTCGCACGGTGTCCCGCGGTGTCCCACGGTGTCCCACGGTGTCCCACGGTGTCCCACGGTGTCCCACGATGTCCCACGGTGTCTCACGATGTCCCACGGTGTACCACGGTGTCCCACGGTGTGCCACGGTGCAGTCCAGTGTAGATTATCCAAAATTCTTTTCGCGTTTTTTGGTGATCTACACTGGACCAACGGTGTCCCACGGTGTCCCACGGTGTCCCACGGTGCAGTCCAGTGTAGATTATCCAAAATTCTTTTCGCGTTTTTTGGTGATCTACACTGGACCAACGGTGTCCCACGGTGTCCCACGATGTCCCACGGTGTCCCACGGTGTCCCACGATGTCCCACGGTGTCCCACGATGTCCCACGGTGTCCCACGGTGCAGTCCAGTGTAGATTATCCAAAATTCTTTTCGCGTTTTTTGGTGATCTACACTGGACCAACGGTGTCCCACGGTGTCCCACGGTGTCCCACGATGTCCCACGGTGTCCCACGATGTCCCACGGTGTCCCACGATGTCCTACGGTGTCCCACTGTGTCCCGCGGTGTCCCACGGTGTCCCACGGTGCAGTCCAGTGTAGATTATCCAAAATTCTTTTCGCGTTTTTTGGTGATATACACTGGACCAACGAAGTCCCACGGTGTCCCACGATGTCCCACGATGTCCCACGGTGTCCCACGATGTCCCACGGTGTCCCACGGTGTCCCACGGTGCAGTCCAGTGTAGATTATCCAAAATTCTTTTCGCGTTTTTTGGTGATCTACACTGGACCAACGAAGTCCCACGGTGTCCCACGATGTCCCACGATGTCCCACGGTGTCCCACGGTGTCCCACGATGTCCCACGGTGTCCCACGATGTCCCACGGTGTCCCACGGTGCAGTCCAGTGTAGATTATCCAAAATTCTTTTCGCGTTTTTTGGTGATCTACACTGGACCAACGGTGTCCCACGGTGTCCCACGATGTCCCACGGTGTCCCACGGTGTCCCACGATGTCCCACGGTGTCCCACGATGTCCCACGGTGTCCCACGATGTCCCACGGTGTCCCACGGTGTCCCACGGTGTCCCACGGTGCAGTCCAGTGTAGATTATCCAAAATTCTTTTCGCGTTTTTTGGAGATCTACACTGGACCAACGGTGTCGCACGGTGTCCCGCGGTGTCCCACGGTGTCCCACGGTGTCCCACGGTGTCCCACGGTGTCCCACGATGTCCCACGGTGTCTCACGATGTCCCACGGTGTACCACGGTGTCCCACGGTGTGCCACGGTGCAGTCCAGTGTAGATTATCCAAAATTCTTTTCGCGTTTTTTGGTGATCTACACTGGACCAACGGTGTCCCACGGTGTCCCACGGTGTCCCACGGTGCAGTCCAGTGTAGATTATCCAAAATTCTTTTCGCGTTTTTTGGTGATCTACACTGGACCAACATTGTCCCACGGTGTCCCACTATGTCCCACGATGTCCAACGGTGTCCCACGATGTCCAACGGTGTCCCACGATGTCCCACGGTGTCCCACGATGTCCAACGGTGTCCCACGATGTCCCACGATGTCCCACGATGTCCAACGGTGTCCCACGATGTCCTACGATGTCCCACGATGTCCCACGATCTCCAACGGTGTCCCACGATGTCCCACGATGTCCCACGGTGTCCCACGATGTCCCACGGTGTCCCACGGTGTCCCACGATGTCCCACGATGTCCCACGATGTCCCACGGTGTCCCACGGTGCAGTCCAGTGTAGATTATCCAAAATTCTTTTCGCGTTTTTTGGTGATCTACACTGGACCAACGGTGTCCCACGGTGTCCCACAATGTCCCACGGTGTCCCACGGTGTCCCACGATGTCCCACGGTGTCCCACGATGTCCCACGGTGTCCCACGATGTCCCACGGTGTCCCACGATGTCCCACGGTGTCCCACGATGTCCCACGGTGTCCCACGGTGTCCCACGGTGTCCCACGGTGTCCCACGGTGCAGTCCAGTGTAGATTATCCAAAATTCTTTTCGCGTTTTTTGGAGATCTACACTGGACCAACGGTGTCGCACGGTGTCCCGCGGTGTCCCACGGTGTCCCACGGTGTCCCACGATGTCCCACGGTGTCCCACGGTGCAGTCCAGTGTAGATTATCCAAAATTCTTTTCGCGTTTTTTGGTGATCTACACTGGACCAACGAAGTCCCACGGTGTCCCACGATGTCCCACGGTGTCCCACGGTGTCCCACGGTGTCCCACGGTGCAGTCCAGTGTAGATTATCCAAAATTCTTTTCGCGTTTTTTGGAGATCTACACTGGACCAACGGTGTCGCACGGTGTCCCGCGGTGTCCCACGGTATCCCACGGTGTCCCACGATGTCCCACGGTGTCCCACGGTGCAGTCCAGTGTAGATTATCCAAAATTCTTTTCGCGTTTTTTGGTGATCTACACTGGACCAACGAAGTCCCACGGTGTCCCACGATGTCCCACGATGTCCCACGGTGTCCCACGGTGTCCCACGATGTCCCACGGTGTCCCACGATGTCCCACGGTGTCCCACGGTGCAGTCCAGTGTAGATTATCCAAAATTCTTTTCGCGTTTTTTGGTGATCTACACTGGACCAACGGTGTCCCACGGTGTCCCACGATGTCCCACGGTGTCCCACGGTGTCCCACGATGTCCCACGGTGTCCCACGATGTCCCACGGTGTCCCACGATGTCCCACGGTGTCCCACGGTGTCCCACGGTGTCCCACGGTGCAGTCCAGTGTAGATTATCCAAAATTCTTTTCGCGTTTTTTGGAGATCTACACTGGACCAACGGTGTCGCACGGTGTCCCGCGGTGTCCCACGGTGTCCCACGGTGTCCCACGGTGTCCCACGGTGTCCCACGATGTCCCACGGTGTCTCACGATGTCCCACGGTGTACCACGGTGTCCCACGGTGTGCCACGGTGCAGTCCAGTGTAGATTATCCAAAATTCTTTTCGCGTTTTTTGGTGATCTACACTGGACCAACGGTGTCCCACGGTGTCCCACGGTGTCCCACGGTGCAGTCCAGTGTAGATTATCCAAAATTCTTTTCGCGTTTTTTGGTGATCTACACTGGACCAACGGTGTCCCACGGTGTCCCACGATGTCCCACGGTGTCCCACGGTGTCCCACGATGTCCCACGGTGTCCCACGATGTCCCACGGTGTCCCACGGTGCAGTCCAGTGTAGATTATCCAAAATTCTTTTCGCGTTTTTTGGTGATCTACACTGGACCAACGGTGTCCCACGGTGTCCCACGGTGTCCCACGATGTCCCACGGTGTCCCACGATGTCCTACGGTGTCCCACTGTGTCCCGCGGTGTCCCACGGTGTCCCACGGTGCAGTCCAGTGTAGATTATCCAAAATTCTTTTCGCGTTTTTTGGTGATCTACACTGGACCAACGAAGTCCCACGGTGTCCCACGATGTCCCACGATGTCCCACGGTGTCCCACGGTGTCCCACGGTGCAGTCCAGTGTAGATTATCCAAAATTCTTTTCGCGTTTTTTGGTGATCTACACTGGACCAACGAAGTCCCACGGTGTCCCACGATGTCCCACGATGTCCCACGGTGTCCCACGGTGTCCCACGATGTCCCACGGTGTCCCACGATGTCCCACGGTGTCCCACGGTGCAGTCCAGTGTAGATTATCCAAAATTCTTTTCGCGTTTTTTGGTGATCTACACTGGACCAACGGTGTCCCACGGTGTCCCACGATGTCCCACGGTATCCCACGGTGTCCCACGATGTCCCACGGTGTCCCACGATGTCCCACGGTGTCCCACGATGTCCCACGGTGTCCCACGGTGTCCCACGGTGTCCCACGGTGCAGTCCAGTGTAGATTATCCAAAATTCTTTTCGCGTTTTTTGGAGATCTACACTGGACCAACGGTGTCGCACGGTGTCCCGCGGTGTCCCACGGTGTCCCACGGTGTCCCACGGTGTCCCACGGTGTCCCACGATGTCCCACGGTGTCTCACGATGTCCCACGGTGTACCACGGTGTCCCACGGTGTGCCACGGTGCAGTCCAGTGTAGATTATCCAAAATTCTTTTCGCGTTTTTTGGTGATCTACACTGGACCAACGGTGTCCCACGGTGTCCCACGGTGTCCCACGGTGCAGTCCAGTGTAGATTATCCAAAATTCTTTTCGCGTTTTTTGGTGATCTACACTGGACCAACGGTGTCCCACGGTGTCCCACGATGTCCCACGGTGTCCCACGGTGTCCCACGATGTCCCACGGTGTCCCACGATGTCCCACGGTGTCCCACGGTGCAGTCCAGTGTAGATTATCCAAAATTCTTTTCGCGTTTTTTGGTGATCTACACTGGACCAACGGTGTCCCACGGTGTCCCACGGTGTCCCACGATGTCCCACGGTGTCCCACGATGTCCCACGGTGTCCCACGATGTCCTACGGTGTCCCACTGTGTCCCGCGGTGTCCCACGGTGTCCCACGGTGCAGTCCAGTGTAGATTATCCAAAATTCTTTTCGCGTTTTTTGGTGATCTACACTGGACCAACGGTGTCCCACGGTGTCCCACGATGGCCCACGGTGTCCCACGGTGTCCCACGATGTCCCACGGTGTCCCACGATGTCCCACGGTGTCCCACGGTGCAGTCCAGTGTAGATTATCCAAAATTCTTTTCGCGTTTTTTGGTGATCTACACTGGACCAACGGTGTCCCACGGTGTCCCACGATGTCCCACGGTGTCCCACGGTGTCCCACGATGTCCCACGGTGTCCCACGATGTCCCACGGTGTCCCACGATGTCCCACGGTGTCCCACGGTGTCCCACGGTGTCCCACGGTGCAGTCCAGTGTAGATTATCCAAAATTCTTTTCGCGTTTTTTGGAGATCTACACTGGACCAACGGTGTCGCACGGTGTCCCGCGGTGTCCCACGGTGTCCCACGGTGTCCCACGATGTCCCACGGTGTCCCACGGTGCAGTCCAGTGTAGATTATCCAAAATTCTTTTCGCGTTTTTTGGTGATCTACACTGGACCAACGAAGTCCCACGGTGTCCCACGATGTCCCACGATGTCCAACGGTGTCCCACGGTGTCCCGCGGTGTCCCACGGTGTCCCACGATGTCCCACGGTGTCCCACGGTGCAGTCCAGTGTAGATTATCCAAAATTCTTTTCGCGTTTTTTGGTGATCTACACTGGACCAACGGTGTCCCACGGTGTCCCACGATGTCCCACGGTGTCCCACGGTGTCCCACGATGTCCCACGGTGTCCCACGATGTCCCACGGTGTCCCACGATGTCCCACGGTGTCCCACGGTGTCCCACGGTGTCCCACGGTGCAGTCCAGTGTAGATTATCCAAAATTCTTTTCGCGTTTTTTGGAGATCTACACTGGACCAACGGTGTCGCACGGTGTCCCGCGGTGTCCCACGGTGTCCCACGGTGTCCCACGATGTCCCACGGTGTCCCACGGTGCAGTCCAGTGTAGATTATCCAAAATTCTTTTCGCGTTTTTTGGTGATCTACACTGGACCAACGGTGTCCCACGGTGTCCCACGATGTCCAACGGTGTCCCACGGTGCAGTCCAGTGTAGATTATCCAAAATTCTTTTCGCGTTTTTTGGTGATCTACACTGGACCAACGGTGTCCCACGGTGTCCCACGATGTCCCACGGTGTCCCACGGTGTCCCACGATGTCCCACGGTGTCTCACGATGTCCCACGGTGTCCCACGATGTCCCACGATGTCCCACGGTGTCCCACGGTGCAGTCCAGTGTAGATTATCCAAAATTCTTTTCGCGTTTTTTGGTGATCTACACTGGACCAACGGTGTCCCACGGTGTCCCACGATGTCCCACGGTGTCCCACGGTGTCCCACCATGTCCCACGGTGTCCCACGATGTCCCACGGTGTCCCACGGTGTCCCACGATGTCCAACGGTGTCCCACGGTGCAGTCCAGTGTAGATTATCCAAAATTCTTTTCGCGTTTTTTGGTGATCTACACTGGACCAACGGTGTCCCACGGTGTCCCACGATGGCCCACGGTGTCCCACGGTGTCCCACGATGTCCCACGGTGTCCCACGATGTCCCACGGTGTCCCACGGTGCAGTCCAGTGTAGATTATCCAAAATTCTTTTCGCGTTTTTTGGAGATCTACACTGGACCAACGGTGTCCCACGGTGTCCCGCGGTGTCCCACGGTGTCCCACGGTGTCCCACGGTGTCCCACGGTGTCCCACGGTGTCCCACGGTGTCCCACGGTGTCCCACGGTGTCCCACGGTGCAGTCCAGTGTAGATTATCCAAAATTCTTTTCGCGTTTTTTGGAGATCTACACTGGACCAACGGTGTCCCACGGTGTCCCGCGGTGTCCCACGGTGTCCCACGGTGTCCCACGGTGTCCCACGGTGTCCCACGGTGTCCCACGGTGTCCCACGGTGTCCCACGGTGTCCCACGGTGCAGTCCAGTGTAGATTATCCAAAATTCTTTTCGCGTTTTTTGGAGATCTACACTGGACCAACGGTGTCCCACGGTGTCCCACGGTGTCCCACGATGTCCCACGGTGTCCCACGATGTCCCACGGTGTCCCACGATGTCCCACGATGTCCCACGGTGTCCCACGGTGTCCCGCGGTGTCCCACGGTGCAGTCCAGTGTAGATTGTCCAAAATTCTTTTCGCGTTTTTTGGTGATCTACACTGGACCAACGGTGTCCCACGGTGTCCCACGATGGCCCACGGTGTCCCACGGTGTCCCACGATGTCCAACGGTGTCCCACGATGTCCAACGGTGTCCCACGATGTCCCACGATGTCCAACGGTGTCCCACGATGTCCAACGGTGTCCCACGATGTCCCACGATGTCCCACGGTGTCCCACGGTGTCCCGCGGTGTCCCACGGTGCAGTCCAGTGTAGATTGTCCAAAATTCTTTTCGCGTTTTTTGGTGATCTACACTGGACCAACGGTGTGCCGCGGTGTCCCGCGGTGTCCCTCGATGTCCAACGGTGTCCCACGATGTCCAACGGTGTCCCACGATGTCCAACGGTGTCCCGCGGTGTCCAACGGTGTCCCACGATGTCCAACGGTGTCCCACGATGTCCAACGGTGTCCCACGATGTCCCACGATGTCCCACGGTGTCCAATGTCGTCCCACGTTGCAGTCCAGTTTAGATTATCCAAAATTCTCTTCGTGGCTTTTCGTAATCCAAAATGGACTGTATTAGCGTGATTCTGAGCTTGGTATCGAATTATTGTGCAATGTTTGTACTTATCAATGTAGTCGTTTTCTGAAAATTAATCGATTGATTAATCTGCGAAAACAATTACATCGATCGGTACAAACATTGTACAATAATTCGCAACCGTACTGACAACATTCGGTATCAATGGTACTTATGTCTAACTTGGAACCACAGAAAGGAAATGAAAGTACTGACACTGTATATACAATTTAGAGTTTTGCAAAAGAGACATACGACTCGTTGTCATAAGCTTATGAAGATATCGAAAAGTTATATACTCCAACGTGACCGCGATATGCTTCTTTTAAAAATGGGAAAACGGGAAGAAGCCTGAACAATCAGACGTTCGAAGAAAAATCATTTGGGCATCTAGCATACATATTTAATATGCTATGAAATGTTCATATATGTAACTGAAACGTATTTTCTGTAAATTGATAAATCTGAAACAAACTCATTTACTGGATTTGGTATATGGAAGAAACAGACATCTTTAAAACGAGAACATTTTATGAAACATTTTATGAAAAATAAACTATTAATAATGGTCAATTATAGATCAAATTACTATTGATTGAATTTTAGCAAATATAGAGAATCATGTGTATCTTTTAATCGAAACTAGGGTTACGTTGGAAACAAGAATTTTAAGTAATTGAATTTAAACTGAATTAAAAATCGAAAAGTTCATTTGGAATAACTAAGATGAGAGAAACCCCGGTTATTATACAATCACTTGCTTTATCTTTTAACTTTTAACAGTATCTGTTATTTTCTACAACCACATAGTGATTTGCAACATAATAAACCGAAAGGTATGTGCATAAGTCATTTTTTGCAGAATTTTTGCTACAAACGTGACGATGTCTTTGTTTTGTGACGAAACTTTTGTTTCGTGCAAATGAAATTCGAATATTTATAAAATTCTACATTACTGTTAAAAGATTGAAGTGAAAATATCGCGGTCGAAAAAATTCTAAAAGTTATGGTTCTAAGAACGAACAATCACCGGCACTAATTCCAATTGCAATGAATTAAATTTTAAAAAATATTTCAAGCCTTCATAGCAACATTAAGATATTTCATTATAATACTTTGTTGCGCATGAAATCGCTCACAATTTCATACATGTAAATATATATATATATATATATATATATATATATATATAGATATATTATACATTCGTAATAAAGTTCTGTATTTTAGCAGTCATGGTAACGTTAACGCTGACAAAGGAATATGTCTTATAGCAGTATTTTCAGTAATAAACGTAGTAATAAGGGGCGCATTAATAAGGGGCGCTGAAAAAGAAACAAAGCAGTAGCCAGAAGGGCTACTAAAATTCAATCGTCTTCCACTCTATATAAACCCGATCAACACGTCGAGAGTGGAACTGAATATTCTTGTTTCGCAACGCTAATTTACTACTAATATTTATGAAGCAGAAAATTCTCAAAATCAAACGCGACGAGTGCTTCGTTATATCTGCAATATCAATTAATCTACTATTAAAAAGAAAAAGAAAGAAAAATCTGAAAATTCCCGATATCTGATACGCAACGCTAATAAGTATAAATCTACGCACTCGTATTTAAGCAATACGCAACACTAATAGCGAGAGATCGCAGTGCAACCATTTAGGAGGTTGCGGATGAACGATCACACTTGTACAGCTCTTTAGGCTGTACATGTGATCCAGGAGCAGTGTCCGACAAATGCAGTCGGAGGGTTTGGGCAGTTTGTGAACGCAACTCTACTTAACAAAACGCGAGCATTCATTATCGCAACGCTAATAGGAAAAATAAGTAGAACTCGCGATGGAACAATGTCGCAACGCTAATTCTTAAAGTGAATTTAATGAAAATTACTATTTACTATTTGAAAAAGCTACTTTAAATATCCTAGTATTGCAACTTAAACAGAAAAACAGAAAAAATTCTAAAAATTGCAAAAGACAATCGCGATATCGTAATTCGCAACTCTAAAACAAACGCGATTATCATTTTATCGCAACTCTAATTCAAACCGTAATCATTCTCTCGCCACACTAATGAAAAATAGCAATATTATTTCGTAACTCTAATACAACCCGTAATTAACTTGTCGAAACACTAATAAGAAAAATCGCGATTTGCCCAATGGGACGATGGACCGATATATACATCGGCCAAAAAAACAAAGACTACTACTACTACTACTACTACTACTACTAATACTAAAATCGAGCATAGTGACAAAGTAGTAACAATAATGACTTCCCATGCTCTGGATGACCCAGAGGATGGGGAGCCATTAGTAGTTGCCCTCTTGAGTGGCAGTTTGCCGGGCCTCTTCAGCATATAGCCTCTTCTTTCTTCGGGCGCAATGCCCGCTGAAACTTAAATCTAAGCTCGAGACTTCTAAATCGCAAACAAAAAAAAAAACTTATAAAATAAAAATATAAACCGCGGAAGCTGATGGAAGTGCATATGGACTGACCAACGATCACAACAGTGATCGTTGCTCACTCGCATGTGCGTGCTCGAGCAATAAACGTTCGTTTCGAGACCATTCGCGACCGCGACCGCGAAATTCGAAAAATCGAAAGGCAAAACCAGAGACGAGTGCATGCTCTACTCGTGCCAGTTTCACCGTCGATTTTTCAAATTAGATTGCCAGAAACAGGTTGGTCACACGAAAACGAGCCTACCCGACTAGAGACTGTGCCAACCTGCCCGGCCCTACCTACTTATAATTAACAGACATACCAGAAAGTATACTACCTATCCTACCTAACGCTATATTTAAAAAATGGCAAAACATGCACACCAACACACTCACTCCACGGTTCTCACACATACCACCCGGGTGCAAAGGTCCTACACTAGAGAGGACGTCCCGGGACGCCTCCGACACCCGAGCTTAATACAACATTCACACTCTAAGGTACGTACCTTTTTCCTGAAATCGACTGACGAAGGCTAGTGACCATTGCGTAATACGTGATAAAACACGTTTGAGAAAATTATATTTTTAAAATAGATATAAGTAAACTTGGAATTATAATTGCGATTGATAGCGATATTAAGAGTATGAGTACACTTAGTCGCGTGGATGATATTATCAGAAATTCTAATTGTATCGAGACGTAAATTGAATCGATATATGTCTCGACATTTTTAATATTTCAAGTTTTAAGGAATGAGAAAAAGCGACGCAATTCCACGACCTAACAACACACACACACATAATGTGGAAAATACGTCGTGCACGATACACTAACGCATGGTCAGTCGCTGAGAAATTATTACATTACTTAATTCTAGGTCATCGTGCCCAATGTCTTTCTCCCATTCAAGTAGCACCTGGGCACGTGAATGAGATCCTGACAATGGGCACGGAAAGGGTTAAACCTGAAAATCCTGATCTAAAAAGATGATTAGTTTGTGTAATTTTTATTTAACGGACTAACGTTCTTTGAGTTTATATTTTACTACTTTGCATCTGATTAAATTTACTTTATTAATTTAATAGTAACTAAGTAACTCTACTTTATTAATTTAATAAATTAGAACAAAATTTTAATATTTCGAAAAAAGTAGCGTTAGTAGAAAAAGACTGAGACTCATGCAAATAGAATTATTGACTCTAAATATATTACTAAGAAAGAAATAATCTCAGGCGATCTCTTTATCAAAGCATATACTCGAAAGTGCAGAAGCAGTGTTCAAAATTATTGCTTTGATTAAAAAATCTGCCTGTCGCGAAGTGTCTTCTTGCACGTAAAATTTTGCACATTTTTGTACGGAAAAAAATGAATTTTGACTCATATTTTAAATTCTAACCGAAATGAAATAAACGATCGTGACTTAATATTGTCACGATTAATTCATTACTTAAGATCAAGTATATGTATGTCATACAGGTATATTCGTGTAGATATTTGCCATTTGCAAATATTCATACAAAATATTAACATGCACATTTATAAATAACACGAATATATTCTCGAGTGTATATGTTTAACCTAATTATTAAAAAACTAATTATTATAATCGCGATGTGCGAGAAGACCTATCCTAAACTAATAAATTTCAAAAAATGAGTGTTACTACTCACGGGTATAAGAAATACCCGCGGTCACTATGCTCGCAAAAAAATTCTACGTAATACAACCGATCACCCGTGCCGATTCGGACCTTTCATCCTACGACATGATTGAGTGACCGGAGGAACAGAAATGCATGCGACTCACCGTTCGAAGCGGAGAAACAAAGGACGTATCGTGGATGCTGCGCCATCCCAGCGAATATCATCAGGAACTGTGTAGGGTCCAGTGGTGGAAATGGAGATTGCGAAAAATCTGTTACAGAAAAAAACACGATGAGTGATTGCTGATTATTTAAAAAGTTGGAGATAATGAAAAATGAAAGTTTATTAACTTTAGTAACTTTGGTAATAATAAAGATTGAAATTCTAATAAACTTTGATAAGTGTAAAAACTGAAACTCTAATATGAAAGTTTAAAATCTAAAAATTAAGAATCTAAAGATTTCTGAAATATGTTAGTCATTTGTTACATAATCCGGTATTAAGATTTTAATAATTATTTTATTTTAATGAAAGAATAACCTGAGAAAATGCTAATCTCCTAAATTTTCAATCAAATTGTATTTCTTAATTGATAGTGATCAAAGAAAAATATACAGAATATACATAATTGAAGTACAATGTGTAAAGATAATTACATTTTTGGCTTTTTAGCCACTGTTAAAACATTCCCAAAGAAGACGAAGGAGTTGAAGCAGTGATATATCTATAACAAAACATAAGATATCATTAATATCGTTAATATATAATAACAAACTTGAAACTTTAGCAATAATAAAGACTAAACTCTAATAAATATGTAAATTGGAAATCTAATAAAAAAATTTGAGAACAAATATTCAGTGATTTTTTATGAGTATCAGACAGTTTTATTGTACTTTAATGTTAAGACTTTAAGACTTTATTTCAATTAAAAAGGACATTTACAGCTTTCTAAATCATCGATCATTTTTATTTTGTAATTAACGACATTTCAAACAAAATATACTAAATAGAACAAATTGAAATACAATATATAAAACTACTTACATTCTTGAGTTCCAGGAGAGGCTTTATCCTCTTGAGGGAGGCACTGACTCTAATACCGAAAACGAATATTCGAAACAATAAATATAAAAAAAAAAAAAAAAATAAAAGACTACGTTACCACGACCGCTTAAATTATGATCGACGAACAAGGACTCTAATATCGCGTACAAATTTAATTGATAAAATTTTATTACTTTCGCGTGTGATTATTTGATCGAATTTAATCAAAAATATCGTGATTTTAAAAAATTGAAAAGAAACTATTGCGTAGCAAACACTGACTCTACAACCGCATTGCGCGCGGTCACAAATATTTCCTGAAAATAAAGCAGTTTAGGGGCAGGGTGGGGTGGGGGGGTGGAAAAGAAGCGAAACGTTGTTTCGATAATTTTCTCCTTTTTCCTATTGAACGTTTATTTAGAAAATACTGCTATTTCTTTACACTTAAAAATTATTATTAAGAAACTGGAACAAGTATGAAACTATAAGTTGAAAATTGTGAGATATTTCTCGATAGCGAACAAATGCTTACGAATACCGTGAATGCAATGCAATCGTTTTCAAGAATTATACTGTTCGCAATTAGAATATATACTGCGAATTTTCGTTATTAGAATACGAAATATACATTGCACTAATACACTATAGTCGCGTGTTATAAATATTGGAAAATATTTGCAAGAATTCAAAAGTTCACCACTAAATATGTTTAAAGAATACTTGTTTCGAGGTATTTGAATCTAACTGTTACTATGTTGCAAGTTTATGACGTTAACTGTAGCAAATTCACGTAATACAACAAAAAAAAATTGAATTCTATAAGTGAATTATTGAGATATAACTCAATTTGAAACAATAAAATAACTTATTAAAAATTCGTTTGAAATAAGAGAATGATCTCATATATCGGAAATAGAACAATAATTTATTTAACCGAACCTATTGACACTGCATACACAATTTCGTGTTCTGAAAAAGGGGCATTTGAGTCATTGTTCTAAACTGTTTCACATTCTATTTTCGCGGCTCAAAACTTTTGAAAATATCGAAAAATTATAAACTCTAACACGACCGCAATAATTTTCTCTTAAAAATGGGAAACTAAGAAGAAGCCCGAACAAACAGATAATGAAAGAAAAATCGCGGCGCGAATTCGTTCGTTCGCGATCTTTCCAAAGAATCAATGGACTTACGCAACGCACTCCCGTGCACAAAATAACCACAAGATTCAATGCAAAAGAAGAATCGATTTTTATACTAGATTCCAAGTCAGATAAGTACCATTATACAGAATGGGCTCAGAATGGATTTGAGAGACAAGACATATCCCACGGTGTCCAACGGTGTCCCACGTTGTCCCACGTTGTCCCACGTTGTCCCACGTTGTCCCACGTTGTCCCACGTTGTCCCACGTTGTCCCACGTTGCCCCGCGTTGTCCCGCGTTGTCCCACGGTGTGCCACGGTGTCCCACGGTGTCCCACGGTGTCCCACGGTGTCCCACGGTGTCCCACGGTGTCCCACGGTGTCCCACGGTGTCCCACGGTGTCCCACGTTGTCCCACGTTGTCCCACGGTGTCCCACGGTGTCCCACGGTGCAGTCCAGTGTAGATTATCCAAAATTCTTTTCGCGTTTTTTGGAGATCTACACTGGACCAACGGTGTCCCACGGTGTCCCGCGGTGTCCCACGGTGTCCCACGGTGTCCCACGGTCTCCCACGGTGTCCCACGATGTCCCACGGTGTCCCACGGTGTCCCACGGTGCAGTCCAGTGTAGATTATCCAAAATTCTTTTCGCGTTTTTTGGTGATCTACACTGGACCAACGGTGTCCCACGGTGTCCCACGATGTCCCACGGTGTCCCACGGTGTCCCACGATGTCCCACGGTGTCCCACGATGTCCCACGGTGTCCCACGGTGTAACACGATGTCCCACGGTGTCCCACGGTGTCCCACGGTGTCCCACGGTGTCCCACGGTGTAGTCCAGTGTAGATTATCCAAAATTCTTTTCGCGTTTTTTGGTGATCTACACTGGACCAACGGTGTCTCACGGTGTACCACGGTGTCCCACGGTGTCCCACGGTGCAGTCCAGTGTAGAATATCCAAAATTCTTTTCGCGTTTTTTGGAGATCTACACTGGACCAACGGTGTCGCACGGTGACCCGCGGTGTCCCACGGTGTCCCGCGGTGTCCCACGGTGTCCCACGATGTCCAACGGTGTCCCACGGTGCAGTCCAGTGTAGATTATCCAAAATTCTTTTCGCGTTTTTTGGTGATCTACACTGGACCAACGGTGTCCCACGGTGTCCCACGATGGCCCACGGTGTCACACGCTGTCCCACGATGTCCCACGGTGTCCCACGATGTCCCACGGTGTCCCACGGTGTCCCACGGTGCAGTCCAGTGTAGATTATCCAAAATTCTTTTCGCGTTTTTTGGTGATCTACACTGGACCAACATTGTCCCACGGAGTCCCACGATGTCCCACGATGTCCAACGGTGTCCCACGATGTCCCACGGTGTCCCACGATGTCCCACGGTGTCCCACGATGTCCCACGGTGTCCCACGGTGTCCCACGGTGTCCCACGGTGCATTCCAGTGTAGATTATCCAAAATTCTTTTCGCGTTTTTTGGAGATCTACACTGGACCAACGGTGTCGCACGGTGTCCCGCGGTGTCCCACGGTGTCCCACGGTGTCCCACGATGTCCCACGGTGTCCCACGGTGCAGTCCAGTGTAGATTATCCAAAATTCTTTTCGCGTTTTTTGGTGATCTACACTGGACCAACGAAGTCCCACGGTGTCCCACGATGTCCCACGATGTCCCACGGTGTCCCACGGTGTCCCACGATGTCCCACGGTGTCCCACGATGTCCCACGGTGTCCCACGGTGCAGTCCAGTGTAGATTATCCAAAATTCTTTTCGCGTTTTTTGGTGATCTACACTGGACCAACGCTGTCCCACGGTGTCCCACGATGTCCCACGGTGTCCCACGGTGTCCCACGATGTCCCACGGTGTCCCACGATGTCCCACGGTGTCCCACGATGTCCCACGGTGTCCCACGGTGTCCCACGGTGTCCCACGGTGCAGTCCAGTGTAGATTATCCAAAATTCTTTTCGCGTTTTTTGGAGATCTACACTGGACCAACGGTGTCGCACGGTGTCCCGCGGTGTCCCACGGTGTCCCACGGTGTCCCACGATGTCCCACGGTGTCCCACGGTGTCCCACGATGTCCAACGGTGTCCCACGGTGCAGTCCAGTGTAGATTATCCAAAATTCTTTTCGCGTTTTTTGGTGATCTACACTGGACCAACGGTGTCCCACGGTGTCCCACGATGGCCCACGGTGTCCCACGGTGTCCCACGATGTCCCACGGTGTCCCACGATGTCCCACGGTGTCCCACGGTGCAGTCCAGTGTAGATTATCCAAAATTCTTTTCGCGTTTTTTGGTGATCTACACTGGACCAACGAAGTCCCACGGTGTCCCACGATGTCCCACGATGTCCCACGGTGTCCCACGGTGTCCCACGATGTCCCACGGTGTCCCACGATGTCCCACGGTGTCCCACGGTGCAGTCCAGTGTAGATTATCCAAAATTCTTTTCGCGTTTTTTGGTGATCTACACTGGACCAACGCTGTCCCACGGTGTCCCACGATGTCCCACGGTGTCCCACGGTGTCCCACGATGTCCCACGGTGTCCCACGATGTCCCACGGTGTCCCACGATGTCCCACGGTGTCCCACGGTGTCCCACGGTGTCCCACGGTGCAGTCCAGTGTAGATTATCCAAAATTCTTTTCGCGTTTTTTGGAGATCTACACTGGACCAACGGTGTCGCACGGTGTCCCGCGGTGTCCCACGGTGTCCCACGGTGTCCCACGATGTCCCACGGTGTCCCACGGTGTCCCACGATGTCCAACGGTGTCCCACGGTGCAGTCCAGTGTAGATTATCCAAAATTCTTTTCGCGTTTTTTGGTGATCTACACTGGACCAACGGTGTCCCACGGTGTCCCACGATGTCCCACGGTGTCCCACGGTGTCCCACGATGTCCCACGGTGTCTCACGATGTCCCACGGTGTCCCACGATGTCCCACGATGTCCCACGGTGTCCCACGGTGCAGTCCAGTGTAGATTATCCAAAATTCTTTTCGCGTTTTTTGGTGATCTACACTGGACCAACGGTGTCCCACGGTGTCCCACGATGTCCCACGGTGTCCCACGGTGTCCCACCATGTCCCACGGTGTCCCACGATGTCCCACGGTGTCCCACGGTGTCCCACGATGTCCAACGGTGTCCCACGGTGCAGTCCAGTGTAGATTCTCCAAAATTCTTTTCGCGTTTTTTGGTGATCTACACTGGACCAACGGTGTCCCACGGTGTCCCACGATGTCCCACGGTGTCCCACGGTGTCCCACGGTGTCCCACGGTGTCCCACGATGTCCCACGGTGTCCCACGGTGCAGTCCAGTGTAGATTATCCAAAATTCTTTTCGCGTTTTTTGGAGATCTACACTGGACCAACGGTGTCCCACGGTGTCCCGCGGTGTCCCACGGTGTCCCACGGTGTCCCACGGTGTCCCACGGTGTCCCACGGTGTCCCACGGTGTCCCACGGTGTCCCACGGTGTCCCACGGTGCAGTCCAGTGTAGATTATCCAAAATTCTTTTCGCGTTTTTTGGAGATCTACACTGGACCAACGGTGTCCCACGGTGTCCCGCGGTGTCCCACGGTGTCCCACGGTGTCCCACGGTGTCCCACGGTGTCCCACGGTGCAGTCCAGTGTAGATTATCCAAAATTCTTTTCGCGTTTTTTGGAGATCTACACTGGACCAACGGTGTCCCACGGTGTCCCACGGTGTCCCACGATGTCCCACGGTGTCCCACGATGTCCCACGGTGTCCCACGGTGCAGTCCAGTGTAGATTATCCAAAATTCTTTTCGCGTTTTTTGGTGATCTACACTGGACCAACGGTGTCCCACGGTGTCCCACGATGTCCCACGATGTCCAACGGTGTCCCACGATGTCCAACGGTGTCCCACGATGTCCCACGATGTCCAACGGTGTCCCACGATGTCCAACGGTGTCCCACGATGTCCCACGATGTCCCACGGTGTCCCACGGTGTCCCGCGGTGTCCCACGGTGCAGTCCAGTGTAGATTGTCCAAAATTCTTTTTTCGTTTTTTGGTGATCTACACTGGACCAACGGTGTGCCGCGGTGTCCCGCGGTGTCCCTCGATGTCCAACGGTGTCCCACGATGTCCAACGGTGTCCCACGATGTCCAACGGTGTCCCACGATGTCCAACGGTGTCCCACGATGTCCAACGGTGTCCCACGATGTCCCACGATGTCCCACGGTGTCCAATGTCGTCCCACGTTGCAGTCCAGTTTAGATTATCCAAAATTCTCTTCGTGGCTTTTCGTAATCCAAAATGGACTGTATTAGCGTGATTCTGAGCTTGGTATCGAATTATTGTGCAATGTTTGTACTTATCAATGTAGTCGTTTTCTGAAAATTAATCAATTGATTAATCTGCGAAAACAATTACATCGATCGGTACAAACATTGTACAATAATTCGCAACCGTACTGACAACATTCGGTATCAATGGTACTTATGTCTAACTTGGAACCACAGAAAGGAAATGAAAGTACTGACACTGTATATACAATTTAGAGTTTTGCAAAAGAGACATACGACTCGTTGTCATAAGCTTATGAAGATATCGAAAAGTTATATACTCCAACGTGACCGCGATATGCTTCTTTTAAAAATGGGAAAACGGGAAGAAGCCTGAACAATCAGACGTTCGAAGAAAAATCATTTGGGCATCTAGCATACATATTTAATATGCTATGAAATGTTCATATATGTAACTGAAACGTATTTTCTGTAAATTGATAAATCTGAAACAAACTCATTTACTGGATTTGGTATATGGAAGAAACAGACATCTTTAAAACGAGAACATTTTATGAAACATTTTATGAAAAATAAACTATTAATAATGGTCAATTATAGATCAAATTACTATTGATTGAATTTTAGCAAATATAGAGAATCATGTGTATCTTTTAATCGAAACTAGGGTTACGTTGGAAACAAGAATTTTAAGTAATTGAATTTAAACTGAATTAAAAATCGAAAAGTTCATTTGGAATAACTAAGATGAGAGAAACCCCGGTTATTATACAATCACTTGCTTTATCTTTTAACTTTTAACAGTATCTGTTATTTTCTACAACCACATAGTGATTTGCAACATAATAAACCGAAAGGTATGTGCATAAGTCATTTTTTGCAGAATTTTTGCTACAAACGTGACGATGTCTTTGTTTTGTGACGAAACTTTTGTTTCGTGCAAATGAAATTCGAATATTTATAAAATTCTACATTACTGTTAAAAGATTGAAGTGAAAATATCGCGGTCGAAAAAATTCTAAAAGTTATGGTTCTAAGAACGAACAATCACCGGCACTAATTCCAATTGCAATGAATTAAATTTTAAAAAATATTTCAAGCCTTCATAGCAACATTAAGATATTTCATTATAATACTTTGTTGCGCATGAAATCGCTCACAATTTCATACATGTAAATATATATATATATATATATATATATATATATATATAATACATTCGTAATAAAGTTCTGTATTTTAGCAGTCATGGTAACGTTAACGCTGACAAAGGAATATGTCTTATAGCAGTATTTTCAGTAATAAACGTAGTAATAAGGGGCGCATTAATAAGGGGCGCTGAAAAAGAAACAAAGCAGTAGCCAGAAGGGCTACTAAAATTCAATCGTCTTCCACTCTATATAAACCCGATCAACACGTCGAGAGTGGAACTGAATATTCTTGTTTCGCAACGCTAATTTACTACTAATATTTATGAAGCAGAAAATTCTCAAAATCAAACGCGACGAGTGCTTCGTTATATCTGCAATATCAATTAATCTACTATTAAAAAGAAAAAGAAAGAAAAATCTGAAAATTCCCGATATCTGATACGCAACGCTAATAAGTATAAATCTACGCACTCGTATTTAAGCAATACGCAACACTAATAGCGAGAGATCGCAGTGCAACCATTTAGGAGGTTGCGGATGAACGATCACACTTGTACAGCTCTTTAGGCTGTACATGTGATCCAGGAGCAGTGTCCGACAAATGCAGTCGGAGGGTTTGGGCAGTTTGTGAACGCAACTCTACTTAACAAAACGCGAGCATTCATTATCGCAACGCTAATAGGAAAAATAAGTAGAACTCGCGATGGAACAATGTCGCAACGCTAATTCTTAAAGTGAATTTAATGAAAATTACTATTTACTATTTGAAAAAGCTACTTTAAATATCCTAGTATTGCAACTTAAACAGAAAAACAGAAAAAATTCTAAAAATTGCAAAAGACAATCGCGATATCGTAATTCGCAACTCTAAAACAAACGCGATTATCATTTTATCGCAACTCTAATTCAAACCGTAATCATTCTCTCGCCACACTAATGAAAAATAGCAATATTATTTCGTAACTCTAATACAACCCGTAATTAACTTGTCGAAACACTAATAAGAAAAATCGCGATTTGCCCAATGGGACGATGGACCGATATATACATCGGCCAAAAAAACAAAGACTACTACTACTACTACTACTACTACTACTAATACTAAAATCGAGCATAGTGACAAAGTAGTAACAATAATGACTTCCCATGCTCTGGATGACCCAGAGGATGGGGAGCCATTAGTAGTTGCCCTCTTGAGTGGCAGTTTGCCGGGCCTCTTCAGCATATAGCCTCTTCTTTCTTCGGGCGCAATGCCCGCTGAAACTTAAATCTAAGCTCGAGACTTCTAAATCGCAAACAAAAAAAAAAACTTATAAAATAAAAATATAAACCGCGGAAGCTGATGGAAGTGCATATGGACTGACCAACGATCACAACAGTGATCGTTGCTCACTCGCATGTGCGTGCTCGAGCAATAAACGTTCGTTTCGAGACCATTCGCGACCGCGACCGCGAAATTCGAAAAATCGAAAGGCAAAACCAGAGACGAGTGCATGCTCTACTCGTGCCAGTTTCACCGTCGATTTTTCAAATTAGATTGCCAGAAACAGGTTGGTCACACGAAAACGAGCCTACCCGACTAGAGACTGTGCCAACCTGCCCGGCCCTACCTACTTATAATTAACAGACATACCAGAAAGTATACTACCTATCCTACCTAACGCTATATTTAAAAAATGGCAAAACATGCACACCAACACACTCACTCCACGGTTCTCACACATACCACCCGGGTGCAAAGGTCCTACACTAGAGAGGACGTCCCGGGACGCCTCCGACACCCGAGCTTAATACAACATTCACACTCTAAGGTACGTACCTTTTTCCTGAAATCGACTGACGAAGGCTAGTGACCATTGCGTAATACGTGATAAAACACGTTTGAGAAAATTATATTTTTAAAATAGATATAAGTAAACTTGGAATTATAATTGCGATTGATAGCGATATTAAGAGTATGAGTACACTTAGTCGCGTGGATGATATTATCAGAAATTCTAATTGTATCGAGACGTAAATTGAATCGATATATGTCTCGACATTTTTAATATTTCAAGTTTTAAGGAATGAGAAAAAGCGACGCAATTCCACGACCTAACAACACACACACACATAATGTGGAAAATACGTCGTGCACGATACACTAACGCATGGTCAGTCGCTGAGAAATTATTACATTACTTAATTCTAGGTCATCGTGCCCAATGTCTTTCTCCCATTCAAGTAGCACCTGGGCACGTGAATGAGATCCTGACAATGGGCACGGAAAGGGTTAAACCTGAAAATCCTGATCTAAAAAGATGATTAGTTTGTGTAATTTTTATTTAACGGACTAACGTTCTTTGAGTTTATATTTTACTACTTTGCATCTGATTAAATTTACTTTATTAATTTAATAGTAACTAAGTAACTCTACTTTATTAATTTAATAAATTAGAACAAAATTTTAATATTTCGAAAAAAGTAGCGTTAGTAGAAAAAGACTGAGACTCATGCAAATAGAATTATTGACTCTAAATATATTACTAAGAAAGAAATAATCTCAGGCGATCTCTTTATCAAAGCATATACTCGAAAGTGCAGAAGCAGTGTTCAAAATTATTGCTTTGATTAAAAAATCTGCCTGTCGCGAAGTGTCTTCTTGCACGTAAAATTTTGCACATTTTTGTACGGAAAAAAATGAATTTTGACTCATATTTTAAATTCTAACCGAAATGAAATAAACGATCGTGACTTAATATTGTCACGATTAATTCATTACTTAAGATCAAGTATATGTATGTCATACAGGTATATTCGTGTAGATATTTGCCATTTGCAAATATTCATACAAAATATTAACATGCACATTTATAAATAACACGAATATATTCTCGAGTGTATATGTTTAACCTAATTATTAAAAAACTAATTATTATAATCGCGATGTGCGAGAAGACCTATCCTAAACTAATAAATTTCAAAAAATGAGTGTTACTACTCACGGGTATAAGAAATACCCGCGGTCACTATGCTCGCAAAAAAATTCTACGTAATACAACCGATCACCCGTGCCGATTCGGACCTTTCATCCTACGACATGATTGAGTGACCGGAGGAACAGAAATGCATGCGACTCACCGTTCGAAGCGGAGAAACAAAGGACGTATCGTGGATGCTGCGCCATCCCAGCGAATATCATCAGGAACTGTGTAGGGTCCAGTGGTGGAAATGGAGATTGCGAAAAATCTGTTACAGAAAAAAACACGATGAGTGATTGCTGATTATTTAAAAAGTTGGAGATAATGAAAAATGAAAGTTTATTAACTTTAGTAACTTTGGTAATAATAAAGATTGAAATTCTAATAAACTTTGATAAGTGTAAAAACTGAAACTCTAATATGAAAGTTTAAAATCTAAAAATTAAGAATCTAAAGATTTCTGAAATATGTTAGTCATTTGTTACATAATCCGGTATTAAGATTTTAATAATTATTTTATTTTAATGAAAGAATAACCTGAGAAAATGCTAATCTCCTAAATTTTCAATCAAATTGTATTTCTTAATTGATAGTGATCAAAGAAAAATATACAGAATATACATAATTGAAGTACAATGTGTAAAGATAATTACATTTTTGGCTTTTTAGCCACTGTTAAAACATTCCCAAAGAAGACGAAGGAGTTGAAGCAGTGATATATCTATAACAAAACATAAGATATCATTAATATCGTTAATATATAATAACAAACTTGAAACTTTAGCAATAATAAAGACTAAACTCTAATAAATATGTAAATTGGAAATCTAATATAAAAATTTGAGAACAAATATTCAGTGATTTTTTATGAGTATCAGACAGTTTTATTGTACTTTAATGTTAAGACTTTAAGACTTTATTTCAATTAAAAAGGACATTTACAGCTTTCTAAATCATCGATCATTTTTATTTTGTAATTAACGACATTTCAAACAAAATATACTAAATAGAACAAATTGAAATACAATATATAAAACTACTTACATTCTTGAGTTCCAGGAGAGGCTTTATCCTCTTGAGGGAGGCACTGACTCTAATACCGAAAACGAATATTCAAAACAATAAATATAAAAAAAAAAAAAAAAATAAAAGACTACGTTACCACGACCGCTTAAATTATGATCGACGAACAAGGACTCTAATATCGCGTACAAATTTAATTGATAAAATTTTATTACTTTCGCGTGTGATTATTTGATCGAATTTAATCAAAAATATCGTGATTTTAAAAAATTGAAAAGAAACTATTGCGTAGCAAACACTGACTCTACAACCGCATTGCGCGCGGTCACAAATATTTCCTGAAAATAAAGCAGTTTAGGGGCAGGGTGGGGTGGGGGGGTGGAAAAGAAGCGAAACGTTGTTTCGATAATTTTCTCCTTTTTCCTATTGAACGTTTATTTAGAAAATACTGCTATTTCTTTACACTTAAAAATTATTATTAAGAAACTGGAACAAGTATGAAACTATAAGTTGAAAATTGTGAGATATTTCTCGATAGCGAACAAATGCTTACGAATACCGTGAATGCAATGCAATCGTTTTCAAGAATTATACTGTTCGCAATTAGAATATATACTGCGAATTTTCGTTATTAGAATACGAAATATACATTGCACTAATACACTATAGTCGCGTGTTATAAATATTGGAAAATATTTGCAAGAATTCAAAAGTTCACCACTAAATATGTTTAAAGAATACTTGTTTCGAGGTATTTGAATCTAACTGTTACTATGTTGCAAGTTTATGACGTTAACTGTAGCAAATTCACGTAATACAACAAAAAAAAATTGAATTCTATAAGTGAATTATTGAGATATAACTCAATTTGAAACAATAAAATAACTTATTAAAAATTCGTTTGAAATAAGAGAATGATCTCATATATCGGAAATAGAACAATAATTTATTTAACCGAACCTATTGACACTGCATACACAATTTCGTGTTCTGAAAAAGGGGCATTTGAGTCATTGTTCTAAACTGTTTCACATTCTATTTTCGCGGCTCAAAACTTTTGAAAATATCGAAAAATTATAAACTCTAACACGACCGCAATAATTTTCTCTTAAAAATGGGAAACTAAGAAGAAGCCCGAACAAACAGATAATGAAAGAAAAATCGCGGCGCGAATTCGTTCGTTCGCGATCTTTCCAAAGAATCAATGGACTTACGCAACGCACTCCCGTGCACAAAATAACCACAAGATTCAATGCAAAAGAAGAATCGATTTTTATACTAGATTCCAAGTCAGATAAGTACCATTATACAGAATGGGCTCAGAATGGATTTGAGAGACAAGACATATCCCACGGTGTCCAACGGTGTCCCACGTTGTCCCACGTTGTCCCACGTTGTCCCACGTTGTCCCACGTTGTCCCACGTTGTCCCACGTTGTCCCACGTTGCCCCGCGTTGTCCCGCGTTGTCCCACGGTGTGCCACGGTGTCCCACGGTGTCCCACGGTGTCCCACGGTGTCCCACGGTGTCCCACGGTGTCCCACGGTGTCCCACGGTGTCCCACGGTGTCCCACGTTGTCCCACGTTGTCCCACGGTGTCCCACGGTGTCCCACGGTGCAGTCCAGTGTAGATTATCCAAAATTCTTTTCGCGTTTTTTGGAGATCTACACTGGACCAACGGTGTCCCACGGTGTCCCGCGGTGTCCCACGGTGTCCCACGGTGACCCACGGTCTCCCACGGTGTCCCACGAAGTCCCACGGTGTCCCACGGTGTCCCACGGTGCAGTCCAGTGTAGATTATCCAAAATTCTTTTCGCGTTTTTTGGTGATCTACACTGGACCAACGGTGTCCCACGGTGTCCCACGATGTCCCACGGTGTCCCACGGTGTCCCACGATGTCCCACGGTGTCCCACGATGTCCCACGGTGTCCCACGATGTCCCACGGTGTCCCACGGTGTAACACGATGTCCCACGGTGTCCCACGGTGTCCCACGGTATCCCACGGTGTCCCACGGTGTAGTCCAGTGTAGATTATCCAAAATTCTTTTCGCGTTTTTTGGTGATCTACACTGGACCAACGGTGTCTCACGGTGTACCACGGTGTCCCACGGTGTCCCACGGTGCAGTCCAGTGTAGAATATCCAAAATTCTTTTCGCGTGTTTTGGAGATCTACACTGGACCAACGGTGTCGCACGGTGACCCGCGGTGTCCCACGGTGTCCCGCGGTGTCCCACGGTGTCCCACGATGTCCAACGGTGTCCCACGGTGCAGTCCAGTGTAGATTATCCAAAATTCTTTTCGCGTTTTTTGGTGATCTACACTGGACCAACGGTGTCCCACGGTGTCCCACGATGGCCCACGGTGTCCCACGCTGTCCCACGATGTCCCACGGTGTCCCACGATGTCCCACGGTGTCCCACGGTGTCCCACGGTGCAGTCCAGTGTAGATTATCCAAAATTCTTTTCGCGTTTTTTGGTGATCTACACTGGACCAACATTGTCCCACGGAGTCCCACGATGTCCCACGATGTCCAACGGTGTCCCACGATGTCCCACGGTGTCCCACGATGTCCCACGGTGTCCCACGATGTCCCACGGTGTCCCACGGTGTCCCACGGTGTCCCACGGTGCAGTCCAGTGTAGATTATCCAAAATTCTTTTCGCGTTTTTTGGAGATCTTCACTGGACCAACGGTGTCGCACGGTGTCCCGCGGTGTCCCGCGGTGTCCCACGGTGTCCCACGGTGTCCCACGATGTCCCACGGTGTCCCACGGTGCAGTCCAGTGTAGATTATCCAAAATTCTTTTCGCGTTTTTTGGTGATCTACACTGGACCAACGAAGTCCCACGGTGTCCCACGATGTCCCACGATGTCCCACGGTGTCCCACGGTGTCCCACGGTGTCCCACGATGTCCCACGGTGTCCCACGATGTCCCACGGTGTCCCACGGTGCAGTCCAGTGTAGATTATCCAAAATTCTTTTCGCGTTTTTTGGTGATCTACACTGGACCAACGGTGTCCCACGGTGTCCCACGATGTCCCACGGTGTCCCACGGTGTCCCACGATGTCCCACGGTGTCCCACGGTGTCCCACGGTGTCCCACGGTGCAGTCCAGTGTAGATTATCCAAAATTCTTTTCGCGTTTTTTGGAGATCTACACTGGACCAACGGTGTCGCACGGTGTCCCGCGGTGTCCCACGGTGTCCCACGGTGTCCCACGATGTCCCACGGTGTCCCACGGTGTCCCACGATGTCCAACGGTGTCCCACGGTGCAGTCCAGTGTAGATTATCCAAAATTCTTTTCGCGTTTTTTGGTGATCTACACTGGACCAACGGTGTCCCACGGTGTCCCACGATGGCCCACGGTGTCCCACGGTGTCCCACGATGTCCCACGGTGTCCCACGATGTCCCACGGTGTCCCACGGTGCAGTCCAGTGTAGATTATCCAAAATTCTTTTCGCGTTTTTTGGAGATCTACACTGGACCAACGGTGTCCCACGGTGTCCCGCGGTGTCCCACGGTGTCCCACGGTGTCCCACGGTGTCCCACGGTGTCCCACGGTGTCCCACGGTGTCCCACGGTGTCCCACGGTGTCCCACGGTGCAGTCCAGTGTAGATTATCCAAAATTCTTTTCGCGTTTTTTGGAGATCTACACTGGACCAACGGTGTCCCACGGTGTCCCACGGTGTCCCACGGTGTCCCACGGTGTCCCACGGTGTCCCACGGTGCAGTCCAGTGTAGATTATCCAAAATTCTTTTCGCGTTTTTTGGAGATCTACACTGGACCAACGGTGTCCCACGGTGTCCCACGGTGTCCCACGATGTCCCACGGTGTCCCACGATGTCCCACGGTGTCCCACGGTGCAGTCCAGTGTAGATTATCCAAAATTCTTTTCGCGTTTTTTGGAGATCTACACTGGACCAACGGTGTCCCACGGTGTCCCACGGTGTCCCACGATGTCCCACGTTGTCCCACGTTGTCCCACGGTGCAGTCCAGTGTAGATTATCCAAAATTCTTTTCGCGTTTTTTGGTGATCTACACTGGACCAACGAAGTCCCACGGTGTCCCACGGTGTCCCACGATGTCCCACGGTGTCCCACGGTGTCCCACGATGTCCCACGGTGTCCCACGATGTCCCACGGTGTCCCACGGTGCAGTCCAGTGTAGATTATCCAAAATTCTTTTCGCGTTTTTTGGTGATCTACACTGGACCAACGGTGTCCCACGGTGTCCCACGATGTCCCACGGTGTCCCACGGTGTCCCACGATGTCCCACGGTGTCCCACGATGTCCCACGGTGTCCCACGATGTCCCACGGTGTCCCACGGTGTCCCACGGTGTCCCACGGTGCAATCCAGTGTAGATTATCCAAAATTCTTTTCGCGTTTTTTGGAGATCTACACTGGACCAACGGTGTCGCACGGTGTCCCGCGGTGTCCCACTGTGTCCCACGGTGTCCCACGATGTCCCACGGTGTCCCACGGTGCAGTCCAGTGTAGATTATCCAAAATTCTTTTCGCGTTTTTTGGTGATCTACACTGGACCAACGAAGTCCCACGGTGTCCCACGATGTCCCACGATGTCCCACGATGTCCAACGGTGTCCCACGATGTCCAACGATGTCCCACGATGTCCAACGGTGTCCCACGGTGTCCCACGATGTCCCACGATGTCCCACGGTGTCCCACGGTGTCCCACGGTGCAGTCCAGTGTAGATTATCCAAAATTCTTTTCGCGTTTTTTGGTGATCTACACTGGACCAACGGTGTCCCACGGTGTCCCACGATGTCCCACGATGTCCAACGGTGTCCCACGATGTCCCACGATGTCCCACGCTGTCCCACGGTGTCCCACGGTGTCCCACGGTGCAGTCCAGTGTAGATTATCCAAAATTCTTTTCGCGTTTTTTGGTGATCTACACTGGACCAACGGTGTCCCACGGTGTCCCACGATGTCCCACGATGTCCCACGATGTCCAACGGTGTCCCACGATGTCCCACGGTGTCCCACGGTGTCCCACGGTGCAGTCCAGTGTAGATTATCCAAAATTCTTTTCGCGTTTTTTGGTGATCTACACTGGACCAACGGTGTCCCACGGTGTCCCACGATGTCCCACGGTGTCCCACGGTGTCCCACGATGTCCCACGGTGTCCCACGGTGTCCCACGGTGCAGTCCAGTGTAGATTATCCAAAATTCTTTTCGCGTTTTTTGGTGATCTACACTGGACCAACATTGTCCCACGGTGTCCCACGATGTCCCACGATGTCCAACGGTGTCCCACGATGTCCCACGGTGTCCCACGATGTCGAACGGTGTCCCACGATGTCCCACGATGTCCCACGATGTCCAACGGTGTCCCACGATGTCCAACGATGTCCCACGATGTCCCACGATGTCCCACGGTGTCCCACGGTGTCCCACGGTGCAGTCCAGTGTAGATTATCCAAAATTCTTTTCGCGTTTTTTGGTGATCTACACTGGACCAACGGTGTCCCACGGTGTCCCACGATGTCATCACGGTGTCCCACGGTGTCCCACGATGTCCCACGGTGTCCCACGATGTCCCACGGTGTCCCACGGTGCAGTCCAGTGTAGATTATCCAAAATTCTTTTCGCGTTTTTTGGTGATCTACACTGGACCAACGGTGTCCCACGGTGTCCCACGGTGTCCCACGATGTCCCACGGTGTCCCACGGTGTCCCACGATGTCCCACGGTGTCCCACGATGTCCCACGGTGTCCCACGATGTCCCACGGTGTCCCACGGTGTCCCACGGTGCAGTCCAGTGTAGATTATCCAAAATTCTTTTCGCGTTTTCTGGTGATCTACACTGGACCAACGGTGTCCCACGGTGTCCCACGGTGTCCCACGGTGCAGTCCAGTGTAGAATATCCAAAATTCTTTTCGCGTTTTTTGGAGATCTACACTGGACCAACGGTGTCGCACGGTGACCCGCGGTGTCCCACGGTGTCCCGCGGTGTCCCAGGGTGTCCCACGATGTCCAACGGTGTCCCACGGTGCAGTCCAGTGTAGATTATCCAAAATTCTTTTCGCGTTTTTTGGTGATCTACACTGGACCAACGGTGTCCCACGGTGTCCCACGATGGCCCACGGTGTCCCACGGTGTCCCACGATGTCCCACGGGGTCCCACGATGTCCCACTGTGTCCCACGGTGTCCCACGGTGTCCCACGGTGTCCCACGGTGCAGTCCAGTGTAGATTATCCAAAATTCTTTTCGCGTTTTTTGGTGATCTACACTGGACCAACGGTGTCCCACGGTGTCCCACGATGGCCCACGGTGTCCCACGGTGTCCCACGATGTCCCACGGTGTCCCACGATGTCCCACGGTGTCCCACGATGTCCCACGGTGTCCCACGGTGCAGTCCAGTGTAGATTATCCAAAATTCTTTTCGCGTTTTTTGGAGATCTACACTGGACCAACGGTGTCCCACGGTGTCCCGCGGTGTCCCACGGTGTCCCACGGTGTCCCACGGTGTCCCACGGTGTCCCACGGTGTCCCACGGTGTCCCACGGTGTCCCACGGTGCAGTCCAGTGTAGATTATCCAAAATTCTTTTCGCGTTTTTTGGTGATCTACACTGGACCAACGGTGTCCCACGGTGTCCCACGATGTCCCACGGTGTCCCACGATGTCCCACGGTGTCCCACGATGTCCCACGGTGTCCCACGGTGCAGTCCAGTGTAGATTATCCAAAATTCTTTTCGCGTTTTTTGGAGATCTACACTGGACCAACGGTGTCCCACGGTGTCCCACGATGTCCCACGGTGTCCCACGGTGCAGTCCAGTGTAGATTATCCAAAATTCTTTTCGCGTTTTTTGGTGATCTACACTGGACCAACGGTGTCCCACGGTGTCCCGCGGTGTCCCACGGTGTCCCACGGTGTCCCACGGTGTCCCACGGTGCAGTCCAGTGTAGATTATCCAAAATTCTTTTCGCGTTTTTTGGAGATCTACACTGGACCAACGGTGTCCCACGGTGTCCCACGATGGCCCACGGTGTCCCACGGTGTCCCACGATGTCCCACGGTGTCCCACGATGTCCCACGGTGTCCCACGGTGCAGTCCAGTGTAGATTATCCAAAATTCTTTTCGCGTTTTTTGGAGATCTACACTGGACCAACGGTGTCCCACGGTGTCCCGCGGTGTCCCACGGTGTCCCACGGTGTCCCACGGTGTCCCACGGTGTCCCACGGTGTCCCACGGTGCAGTCCAGTGTAGATTATCCAAAATTCTTTTCGCGTTTTTTGGAGATCTACACTGGACCAACGGTGTCCCACGGTGTCCCACGGTGTCCCACGATGTCCCACGGTGTCCCACGATGTCCCACGGTGTCCCACGGTGCAGTCCAGTGTAGATTATCCAAAATTCTTTTCGCGTTTTTTGGAGATCTACACTGGACCAACGGTGTCCCACGGTGTCCCACGGTGTCCCACGATGTCCCACGTTGTCCCACGTTGTCCCACGGTGCAGTCCAGTGTAGATTATCCAAAATTCTTTTCGCGTTTTTTGGTGATCTACACTGGACCAACGAAGTCCCACGGTGTCCCACGATGTCCCACGATGTCCCACGGTGTCCCACGGTGTCCCACGGTGTCCCACGGTGTCCCACGGTGCAGTCCAGTGTAGATTATCCAAAATTCTTTTCGCGTTTTTTGGAGATCTACACTGGACCAACGGTGTCCCACGGTGTCCCACGGTGTCCCACGATGTCCCACGGTGTCCCACGATGTCCCACGGTGTCCCACGGTGCAGTCCAGTGTAGATTATCCAAAATTCTTTTCGCGTTTTTTGGAGATCTACACTGGACCAACGGTGTCCCACGGTGTCCCACGGTGTCCCACGATGTCCCACGTTGTCCCACGGTGTCCCACGGTGTCCCACGATGTCCCACGGTGTCCCACGATGTCCCACGGTGTCCCACGATGTCCCACGGTGTCCCACGGTGTCCCACGGTGTCCCACGGTGCAGTCCAGTGTAGATTATCCAAAATTCTTTTCGCGTTTTTTGGAGATCTACACTGGACCAACGGTGTCCCACGGTGTCCCGCGGTGTCCCACGGTGTCCCACGGTGTCCCACGGTGTCCCACGGTGTCCCACGGTGTCCCACGGTGTCCCACGGTGTCCCACGGTGTCCCACGGTGCAGTCCAGTGTAGATTATCCAAAATTCTTTTCGCGTTTTTTGGAGATCTACACTGGACCAACGGTGTCCCACGGTGTCCCACGGTGTCCCACGGTGTCCCACGGTGTCCCACGGTGTCCCACGGTGCAGTCCAGTGTAGATTATCCAAAATTCTTTTCGCGTTTTTTGGAGATCTACACTGGACCAACGGTGTCCCACGGTGTCCCACGGTGTCCCACGATGTCCCACGGTGTCCCACGATGTCCCACGGTGTCCCACGGTGCAGTCCAGTGTAGATTATCCAAAATTCTTTTCGCGTTTTTTGGAGATCTACACTGGACCAACGGTGTCCCACGGTGTCCCACGGTGTCCCACGATGTCCCACGTTGTCCCACGTTGTCCCACGGTGCAGTCCAGTGTAGATTATCCAAAATTCTTTTCGCGTTTTTTGGTGATCTACACTGGACCAACGAAGTCCCACGGTGTCCCACGATGTCCCACGATGTCCCACGGTGTCCCACGGTGTCCCACGATGTCCCACGGTGTCCCACGATGTCCCACGGTGTCCCACGGTGCAGTCCAGTGTAGATTATCCAAAATTCTTTTCGCGTTTTTTGGTGATCTACACTGGACCAACGGTGTCCCACGGTGTCCCACGATGTCCCACGGTGTCCCACGGTGTCCCACGATGTCCCACGGTGTCCCACGATGTCCCACGGTGTCCCACGATGTCCCACGGTGTCCCACGGTGTCCCACGGTGTCCCACGGTGCAATCCAGTGTAGATTATCCAAAATTCTTTTCGCGTTTTTTGGAGATCTACACTGGACCAACGGTGTCGCACGGTGTCCCGCGGTGTCCCACTGTGTCCCACGGTGTCCCACGATGTCCCACGGTGTCCCACGGTGCAGTCCAGTGTAGATTATCCAAAATTCTTTTCGCGTTTTTTGGTGATCTACACTGGACCAACGAAGTCCCACGGTGTCCCACGATGTCCCACGATGTCCCACGATGTCCAACGGTGTCCCACGATGTCCAACGATGTCCCACGATGTCCAACGGTGTCCCACGGTGTCCCACGATGTCCCACGATGTCCCACGGTGTCCCACGGTGTCCCACGGTGCAGTCCAGTGTAGATTATCCAAAATTCTTTTCGCGTTTTTTGGTGATCTACACTGGACCAACGGTGTCCCACGGTGTCCCACGATGTCCCACGATGTCCAACGGTGTCCCACGATGTCCCACGGTGTCCCACGATGTCCCACGGTGTCCCACGGTGTCCCACGGTGCAGTCCAGTGTAGATTATCCAAAATTCTTTTCGCGTTTTTTGGTGATCTACACTGGACCAACGGTGTCCCACGGTGTCCCACGATGTCCCACGATGTCCCACGATGTCCAACGGTGTCCCACGATGTCCCACGGTGTCCCACGGTGTCCCACGGTGCAGTCCAGTGTAGATTATCCAAAATTCTTTTCGCGTTTTTTGGTGATCTACACTGGACCAACGGTGTCCCACGGTGTCCCACGATGTCCCACGGTGTCCCACGGTGTCCCACGATGTCCCACGGTGTCCCACGGTGTCCCACGGTGCAGTCCAGTGTAGATTATCCAAAATTCTTTTCGCGTTTTTTGGTGATCTACACTGGACCAACATTGTCCCACGGTGTCCCACGATGTCCCACGATGTCCAACGGTGTCCCACGATGTCCCACGGTGTCCCACGATGTCGAACGGTGTCCCACGATGTCCCACGATGTCCCACGATGTCCAACGGTGTCCCACGATGTCCAACGATGTCCCACGATGTCCCACGATGTCCCACGGTGTCCCACGGTGTCCCACGGTGCAGTCCAGTGTAGATTATCCAAAATTCTTTTCGCGTTTTTTGGTGATCTACACTGGACCAACGGTGTCCCACGGTGTCCCACGATGTCATCACGGTGTCCCACGGTGTCCCACGATGTCCCACGGTGTCCCACGATGTCCCACGGTGTCCCACGGTGCAGTCCAGTGTAGATTATCCAAAATTCTTTTCGCGTTTTTTGGTGATCTACACTGGACCAACGGTGTCCCACGGTGTCCCACGGTGTCCCACGATGTCCCACGGTGTCCCACGGTGTCCCACGATGTCCCACGGTGTCCCACGATGTCCCACGGTGTCCCACGATGTCCCACGGTGTCCCACGGTGTCCCACGGTGCAGTCCAGTGTAGATTATCCAAAATTCTTTTCGCGTTTTCTGGTGATCTACACTGGACCAACGGTGTCCCACGGTGTCCCACGGTGTCCCACGGTGCAGTCCAGTGTAGAATATCCAAAATTCTTTTCGCGTTTTTTGGAGATCTACACTGGACCAACGGTGTCGCACGGTGACCCGCGGTGTCCCACGGTGTCCCGCGGTGTCCCAGGGTGTCCCACGATGTCCAACGGTGTCCCACGGTGCAGTCCAGTGTAGATTATCCAAAATTCTTTTCGCGTTTTTTGGTGATCTACACTGGACCAACGGTGTCCCACGGTGTCCCACGATGGCCCACGGTGTCCCACGGTGTCCCACGATGTCCCACGGGGTCCCACGATGTCCCACTGTGTCCCACGGTGTCCCACGGTGTCCCACGGTGTCCCACGGTGCAGTCCAGTGTAGATTATCCAAAATTCTTTTCGCGTTTTTTGGTGATCTACACTGGACCAACGGTGTCCCACGGTGTCCCACGATGGCCCACGGTGTCCCACGGTGTCCCACGATGTCCCACGGTGTCCCACGATGTCCCACGGTGTCCCACGATGTCCCACGGTGTCCCACGGTGCAGTCCAGTGTAGATTATCCAAAATTCTTTTCGCGTTTTTTGGAGATCTACACTGGACCAACGGTGTCCCACGGTGTCCCGCGGTGTCCCACGGTGTCCCACGGTGTCCCACGGTGTCCCACGGTGTCCCACGGTGTCCCACGGTGTCCCACGGTGTCCCACGGTGCAGTCCAGTGTAGATTATCCAAAATTCTTTTCGCGTTTTTTGGTGATCTACACTGGACCAACGGTGTCCCACGGTGTCCCACGATGTCCCACGGTGTCCCACGGTGTCCCACGGTGTCCCACGATGTCCCACGGTGTCCCACGGTGCAGTCCAGTGTAGATTATCCAAAATTCTTTTCGCGTTTTTTGGAGATCTACACTGGACCAACGGTGTCCCACGGTGTCCCACGATGTCCAACGGTGTCCCACGGTGCAGTCCAGTGTAGATTATCCAAAATTCTTTTCGCGTTTTTTGGTGATCTACACTGGACCAACGGTGTCCCACGGTGTCCCGCGGTGTCCCACGGTGTCCCACGGTGTCCCACGGTGTCCCACGGTGCAGTCCAGTGTAGATTATCCAAAATTCTTTTCGCGTTTTTCGGAGATCTACACTGGACCAACGGTGTCCCACGGTGTCCCACGATGGCCCACGGTGTCCCACGGTGTCCCACGATGTCCCACGGTGTCCCACGATGTCCCACGGTGTCCCACGGTGCAGTCCAGTGTAGATTATCCAAAATTCTTTTCGCGTTTTTTGGAGATCTACACTGGACCAACGGTGTCCCACGGTGTCCCGCGGTGTCCCACGGTGTCCCACGGTGTCCCACGGTGTCCCACGGTGTCCCACGGTGTCCCACGGTGCAGTCCAGTGTAGATTATCCAAAATTCTTTTCGCGTTTTTTGGAGATCTACACTGGACCAACGGTGTCCCACGGTGTCCCACGGTGTCCCACGATGTCCCACGGTGTCCCACGATGTCCCACGGTGTCCCACGGTGCAGTCCAGTGTAGATTATCCAAAATTCTTTTCGCGTTTTTTGGAGATCTACACTGGACCAACGGTGTCCCACGGTGTCCCACGGTGTCCCACGATGTCCCACGTTGTCCCACGTTGTCCCACGGTGCAGTCCAGTGTAGATTATCCAAAATTCTTTTCGCGTTTTTTGGTGATCTACACTGGACCAACGAAGTCCCACGGTGTCCCACGATGTCCCACGATGTCCCACGGTGTCCCACGGTGTCCCACGGTGTCCCACGGTGTCCCACGGTGCAGTCCAGTGTAGATTATCCAAAATTCTTTTCGCGTTTTTTGGAGATCTACACTGGACCAACGGTGTCCCACGGTGTCCCACGGTGTCCCACGATGTCCCACGGTGTCCCACGATGTCCCACGGTGTCCCACGGTGCAGTCCAGTGTAGATTATCCAAAATTCTTTTCGCGTTTTTTGGAGATCTACACTGGACCAACGGTGTCCCACGGTGTCCCACGGTGTCCCACGATGTCCCACGTTGTCCCACGGTGTCCCACGGTGTCCCACGATGTCCCACGGTGTCCCACGATGTCCCACGGTGTCCCACGATGTCCCACGGTGTCCCACGGTGCAGTCCAGTGTAGATTATCCAAAATTCTTTTCGCGTTTTTTGGTGATCTACACTGGACCAACGAAGTCCCACGGTGTCCCACGATGTCCCACGATGTCCCACGATGTCCAACGGTGTCCCACGATGTCCAACGATGTCCCACGATGTCCAACGGTGTCCCACGGTGTCCCACGATGTCCCACGATGTCCTACGGTGTCCCACGGTGTCCCACGGTGCAGTCCAGTGTAGATTATCCAAAATTCTTTTCGCGTTTTTTGGTGATCTACACTGGACCAACGGTGTCCCACGGTGTCCCACGATGTCCCACGATGTCCAACGGTGTCCCACGATGTCGCACGATGTCCCACGGTGCAGTCCAGTGTAGATTATCCAAAATTCTTTTCGCGTTTTTTGGTGATCTACACTGGACCAACGGTGTCCCACGGTGTCCCACGATGTCCCACGATGTCCCACGATGTCCAACGGTGTCCCACGATGTCCCACGGTGTCCCACGGTGTCCCACGGTGCAGTCCAGTGTAGATTATCCAAAATTCTTTTCGCGTTTTTTGGTGATCTACACTGGACCAACGGTGTCCCACGGTGTCCCACGATGTCCCACGATGTCCCACGATGTCCAACGGTGTCCCACGATGTCCAACGGTGTCCCACGGTGTCCCACGGTGCAGTCCAGTGTAGATTATCCAAAATTCTTTTCGCGTTTTTTGGTGATCTACACTGGACCAACGGTGTCCCACGGTGTCCCACGATGTCCCACGGTGTCCCACGGTGTCCCACGATGTCCCATGGTGTCCCACGATGTCCCACGGTGTCCCACGGTGCAGTCCAGTGTAGATTATCCAAAATTCTTTTCGCGTTTTTTGGTGATCTACACTGGACCAACGGTGTCCCACGGTGTCCCACGGTGTCCCACGATGTCCCACGGTGTCCCACGATGTCCCACGGTGTCCCACGATGTCCCACGATGTCCCACGGTGTCCCACGGTGCAGTCCAGTGTAGATTATCCAAAATTCTTTTCGCGTTTTTTGGTGATCTACACTGGACCAACGGTGTCCCACGGTGTCCCACCATGTCCCACGGTGTCCCACGATGTCCCACGGTGTCCCACGGTGTCCCACGGTGTCCCACGGTGCAGTCCAGTGTAGATTGTCCAAAATTCTTTTCGCGTTTTTTGGTGATCTACACTGGACCAACGGTGTCCCACGGTGTCCCACGGTGTCCCTCGATGTCCCACGGTGTCCCACGGTGCAGTCCAGTGTAGATTATCCAAAATTCTTTTCGCGTTTTTTGGTGATCTACACTGGACCAACGGTGTCCCACGGTGTCCCACGATGTCCCACGATGTCCAACGGTGTCCCACGATGTCCCACGATGTCCCACGATGTCCCACGGTGTCCCACGGTGTCCCACGGTGCAGTCCAGTGTAGATTATCCAAAATTCTTTTCGCGTTTTTTGGTGATCTACACTGGACCAACGGTGTCCCACGGTGTCCCACGATGTCCCACGATGTCCCACGATGTCCAACGGTGTCCCACGATGTCCCACGGTGTCCCACGGTGTCCCACGGTGCAGTCCAGTGTAGATTATCCAAAATTCTTTTCGCGTTTTTTGGTGATCTACACTGGACCAACGGTGTCCCACGGTGTCCCACGATGTCCCACGGTGTCCCACGGTGTCCCACGATGTCCCACGGTGTCCCACGGTGTCCCACGGTGCAGTCCAGTGTAGATTATCCAAAATTCTTTTCGCGTTTTTTGGTGATCTACACTGGACCAACATTGTCCCACGGTGTCCCACGATGTCCCACGATGTCCAACGGTGTCCCACGATGTCCCACGGTGTCCCACGATGTCGAACGGTGTCCCACGATGTCCCACGATGTCCCACGATGTCCAACGGTGTCCCACGATGTCCAACGATGTCCCACGATGTCCCACGATGTCCAACGGTGTCCCACGATGTCCCACGATGTCCCACGGTGTCCCACGATGTCCCACGGTGTCCCACGGTGCAGTCCAGTGTAGATTATCCAAAATTCTTTTCGCGTTTTTTGGAGATCTACACTGGACCAACGGTGTCCCACGGTGTCCCGCGGTGTCCCACGGTGTCCCACGGTGTCCCACGGTGTCCCACGGTGTCCCACGAAGTCCCACGGTGTCCCACGGTGTCCCACGGTGCAGTCCAGTGTAGATTATCCAAAATTCTTTTCGCGTTTTTTGGTGATCTACACTGGACCAACGGTGTCCCACGGTGTCCCACGATGTCCCACGGTGTCCCACGGTGTCCCACGATGTCCCACGGTGTCCCACGATGTCCCACGGTGTCCCACGGTGCAGTCCAGTGTAGATTATCCAAAATTCTTTTCGCGTTTTTTGGTGATCTACACTGGACCAACGGTGTCCCACGGTGTCCCACGGTGTCCCACGATGTCCCACGGTGTCCCACGGTGTCCCACGATGTCCCACGGTGTCCCACGATGTCCCACGGTGTCCCACGATGTCCCACGGTGTCCCACGGTGTCCCACGGTGCAGTCCAGTGTAGATTATCCAAAATTCTTTTCGCGTTTTCTGGTGATCTACACTGGACCAACGGTGTCCCACGGTGTCCCACGGTGTCCCACGGTGCAGTCCAGTGTAGAATATCCAAAATTCTTTTCGCGTTTTTTGGAGATCTACACTGGACCAACGGTGTCGCACGGTGACCCGCGGTGTCCCACGGTGTCCCGCGGTGTCCCAGGGTGTCCCACGATGTCCAACGGTGTCCCACGGTGCAGTCCAGTGTAGATTATCCAAAATTCTTTTCGCGTTTTTTGGTGATCTACACTGGACCAACGGTGTCCCACGGTGTCCCACGATGGCCCACGGTGTCCCACGGTGTCCCACGATGTCCCACGGGGTCCCACGATGTCCCACTGTGTCCCACGGTGTCCCACGGTGTCCCACGGTGTCCCACGGTGCAGTCCAGTGTAGATTATCCAAAATTCTTTTCGCGTTTTTTGGTGATCTACACTGGACCAACGGTGTCCCACGGTGTCCCACGATGGCCCACGGTGTCCCACGGTGTCCCACGATGTCCCACGGTGTCCCACGATGTCCCACGGTGTCCCACGATGTCCCACGGTGTCCCACGGTGCAGTCCAGTGTAGATTATCCAAAATTCTTTTCGCGTTTTTTGGAGATCTACACTGGACCAACGGTGTCCCACGGTGTCCCGCGGTGTCCCACGGTGTCCCACGGTGTCCCACGGTGTCCCACGGTGTCCCACGGTGTCCCACGGTGTCCCACGGTGTCCCACGGTGCAGTCCAGTGTAGATTATCCAAAATTCTTTTCGCGTTTTTTGGTGATCTACACTGGACCAACGGTGTCCCACGGTGTCCCACGATGTCCCACGGTGTCCCACGATGTCCCACGGTGTCCCACGATGTCCCACGGTGTCCCGCGGTGCAGTCCAGTGTAGATTATCCAAAATTCTTTTCGCGTTTTTTGGAGATCTACACTGGACCAACGGTGTCCCACGGTGTCCCACGATGTCCAACGGTGTCCCACGGTGCAGTCCAGTGTAGATTATCCAAAATTCTTTTCGCGTTTTTTGGTGATCTACACTGGACCAACGGTGTCCCACGGTGTCCCGCGGTGTCCCACGGTGTCCCACGGTGTCCCACGGTGTCCCACGGTGCAGTCCAGTGTAGATTATCCAAAATTCTTTTCGCGTTTTTTGGAGATCTACACTGGACCAACGGTGTCCCACGGTGTCCCACGATGGCCCACGGTGTCCCACGGTGTCCCACGATGTCCCACGGTGTCCCACGATGTCCCACGGTGTCCCACGGTGCAGTCCAGTGTAGATTATCCAAAATTCTTTTCGCGTTTTTTGGAGATCTACACTGGACCAACGGTGTCCCACGGTGTCCCGCGGTGTCCCACGGTGTCCCACGGTGTCCCACGGTGTCCCACGGTGTCCCACGGTGTCCCACGGTGCAGTCCAGTGTAGATTATCCAAAATTCTTTTCGCGTTTTTTGGAGATCTACACTGGACCAACGGTGTCCCACGGTGTCCCACGGTGTCCCACGATGTCCCACGGTGTCCCACGATGTCCCACGGTGTCCCACGGTGCAGTCCAGTGTAGATTATCCAAAATTCTTTTCGCGTTTTTTGGAGATCTACACTGGACCAACGGTGTCCCACGGTGTCCCACGGTGTCCCACGATGTCCCACGTTGTCCCACGTTGTCCCACGGTGCAGTCCAGTGTAGATTATCCAAAATTCTTTTCGCGTTTTTTGGTGATCTACACTGGACCAACGAAGTCCCACGGTGTCCCACGATGTCCCACGATGTCCCACGGTGTCCCACGGTGTCCCACGGTGTCCCACGGTGTCCCACGGTGCAGTCCAGTGTAGATTATCCAAAATTCTTTTCGCGTTTTTTGGAGATCTACACTGGACCAACGGTGTCCCACGGTGTCCCACGGTGTCCCACGATGTCCCACGGTGTCCCACGATGTCCCACGGTGTCCCGCGGTGCAGTCCAGTGTAGATTATCCAAAATTCTTTTCGCGTTTTTTGGAGATCTACACTGGACCAACGGTGTCCCACGGTGTCCCACGGTGTCCCACGATGTCCCACGTTGTCCCACGGTGTCCCACGGTGTCCCACGGTGTCCCACGGTGTCCCACGATGTCCCACGGTGTCCCACGATGTCCCACGGTGTCCCACGGTGTCCCACGGTGTCCCACGGTGCAGTCCAGTGTAGATTATCCAAAATTCTTTTCGCGTTTTTTGGAGATCTACACTGGACCAACGGTGTCGCACGGTGTCCCGCGGTGTCCCACGGTGTCCCACGGTGTCCCACGATGTCCCACGGTGTCCCACGGTGCAGTCCAGTGTAGATTATCCAAAATTCTTTTCGCGTTTTTTGGTGATCTACACTGGACCAACGAAGTCCCACGGTGTCCCACGATGTCCCACGATGTCCCACGATGTCCAACGGTGTCCCACGATGTCCAACGATGTCCCACGATGTCCAACGGTGTCCCACGGTGTCCCACGATGTCCCACGATGTCCTACGGTGTCCCACGGTGTCCCACGGTGCAGTCCAGTGTAGATTATCCAAAATTCTTTTCGCGTTTTTTGGTGATCTACACTGGACCAACGGTGTCCCACGGTGTCCCACGATGTCCCACGATGTCCAACGGTGTCCCACGATGTCCCACGATGTCCCACGGTGCAGTCCAGTGTAGATTATCCAAAATTCTTTTCGCGTTTTTTGGTGATCTACACTGGACCAACGGTGTCCCACGGTGTCCCACGATGTCCCACGATGTCCCACGATGTCCAACGGTGTCCCACGATGTCCCACGGTGTCCCACGGTGTCCCACGGTGCAGTCCAGTGTAGATTATCCAAAATTCTTTTCGCGTTTTTTGGTGATCTACACTGGACCAACGGTGTCCCACGGTGTCCCACGATGTCCCACGATGTCCCACGATGTCCAACGGTGTCCCACGATGTCCCACGGTGTCCCACGGTGTCCCACGGTGCAGTCCAGTGTAGATTATCCAAAATTCTTTTCGCGTTTTTTGGTGATCTACACTGGACCAACGGTGTCCCACGGTGTCCCACGATGTCCCACGGTGTCCCACGATGTCCCACGGTGTCCCACGATGTCCCACGATGTCCCACGGTGTCCCACGGTGCAGTCCAGTGTAGATTATCCAAAATTCTTTTCGCGTTTTTTGGTGATCTACACTGGACCAACGGTGTCCCACGGTGTCCCACCATGTCCCACGGTGTCCCACGATGTCCCACGGTGTCCCACGGTGTCCCACGGTGTCCCACGGTGCAGTCCAGTGTAGATTGTCCAAAATTCTTTTCGCGTTTTTTGGTGATCTACACTGGACCAACGGTGTCCCACGGTGTCCCACGGTGTCCCTCGATGTCCCACGGTGTCCCACGGTGCAGTCCAGTGTAGATTATCCAAAATTCTTTTCGCGTTTTTTGGTGATCTACACTGGACCAACGGTGTTCAACGGTGTCCCACGGTGTCCCACGGTGTCCCACGGTGCAGTCCAGTGTAGATTATCCAAAATTCTTCTCGCGTTTTTTGGTGATCTACACTGGACCAACGGTGTCCCACTGTGTCCCACGGTGTCCCACGGTGCAGTCCAGTGTAGATTATCCAAAATTCTTTTCGCGTTTTTTGGAGATCTACACTGGACCAACGGTGTCCCACTGTGTCCCACGGTGTCCCACGGTGCAGTCCAGTGTAGATTATCCAAAATTCTTTTCGCGTTTTTTGGTGATCTATACTGGACCAACGGTGTCCCACTGTGTCCCACGGTGTCCCACGGTGCAGTCCAGTGTAGATTATCCAAAATTCTTTTCGCGTTTTTTGGTGATCTACACTGGACCAACGGTGTCCCACGATGTCCCACGGTGTCCCACGATGTCCTACGGTGTCCCACTGTGTCCCACGGTGTCCCACGGTGTCCCACGGTGCAGTCCAGTGTAGATTATCCAAAATTCTTTTCGCGTTTTTTGGTGATCTACACTGGACCAACGGTGTCCCACGGTGTCCCACGATGGCCCACGGTGTCCCACGGTGTCCCACGATGTCCCACGGTGTCCCACGATGTCCCACGGTGTCCCACGGTGCAGTCCAGTGTAGATTATATAAAATTTTTTTCGCGTTTTTTGGAGATCTACACTGGACCAACGGTGTCCCACGGTGTCCCGCGGTGTACCACGGTGTCCCACGGTGTCCCACGGTGTCCCACGGTGTCCCACGATGTCCCACGGTGTCCCACGATGTCCCACGGTGTCCCACGGTGCAGTCCAGTGTAGATTATCCAAAATTCTTTTCGCGTTTTTTGGTGATCTACACTGGACCAACGAAGTCCCACGGTGTCCCACGATGTCCCACGATGTCCCACGGTGTCCCACGGTGTCCCACGATGTCCCACGGTGTCCCACGATGTCCCACGGTGTCCCACGGTGCAGTCCAGTGTAGATTATCCAAAATTCTTTTCGCGTTTTTTGGTGATCTACACTGGACCAACGGTGTCCCACGGTGTCCCACGATGTCCCACGGTGTCCCACGGTGTCCCACGATGTCCCACGGTGTCCCACGATGTCCCACGGTGTCCCACGGTGTCCCACGGTGTCCCACGGTGCAGTCCAGTGTAGATTATCCAAAATTCTTTTCGCGTTTTTTGGAGATCTACACTGGACCAACGGTGTCGCACGGTGTCCCGCGGTGTCCCACGGTGTCCCACGGTGTCCCACGATGTCCCACGGTGTCCCACGGTGCAGTCCAGTGTAGATTATCCAAAATTCTTTTCGCGTTTTTTGGTGATCTACACTGGACCAACGGTGTCCCACGGTGTCCCACGATGTCCAACGGTGTCCCACGGTGCAGTCCAGTGTAGATTATCCAAAATTCTTTTCGCGTTTTTTGGTGATCTACACTGGACCAACGGTGTCCCACGGTGTCCCACGATGTCCCACGGTGTCCCACGGTGTCCCACGATGTCCCACGGTGTCCCACGATGTCCCACGGTGTCCCACGATGTCCCACGATGTCCCACGGTGTCCCACGGTGCAGTCCAGTGTAGATTATCCAAAATTCTTTTCGCGTTTTTTGGTGATCTACACTGGACCAACGGTGTCCCACGGTGTCCCACGATGTCCCACGGTGTCCCACGGTGTCCCACCATGTCCCACGGTGTCCCACGATGTCCCACGGTGTCCCACGGTGTCCCACGATGTCCAACGGTGTCCCACGGTGCAGTCCAGTGTAGATTCTCCAAAATTCTTTTCGCGTTTTTTGGTGATCTACACTGGACCAACGGTGTCCCACGGTGTCCCACGATGGCCCACGGTGTCCCACGGTGTCCCACGGTGTCCCACGGTGTCCCACGATGTCCCACGGTGTCCCACGGTGCAGTCCAGTGTAGATTATCCAAAATTCTTTTCGCGTTTTTTGGAGATCTACACTGGACCAACGGTGTCCCACGGTGTCCCGCGGTGTCCCACGGTGTCCCACGGTGTCCCACGGTGTCCCACGGTGTCCCACGGTGTCCCACGGTGTCCCACGGTGTCCCACGGTGTCCCACGGTGCAGTCCAGTGTAGATTATCCAAAATTCTTTTCGCGTTTTTTGGAGATCTACACTGGACCAACGGTGTCCCACGGTGTCCCGCGGTGTCCCACGGTGTCCCACGGTGTCCCACGGTGTCCCACGGTGTCCCACGGTGCAGTCCAGTGTAGATTATCCAAAATTCTTTTCGCGTTTTTTGGAGATCTACACTGGACCAACGGTGTCCCACGGTGTCCCACGGTGTCCCACGATGTCCCACGGTGTCCCACGATGTCCCACGGTGTCCCACGGTGCAGTCCAGTGTAGATTATCCAAAATTCTTTTCGCGTTTTTTGGTGATCTACACTGGACCAACGGTGTCCCACGGTGTCCCACGATGTCCCACGATGTCCAACGGTGTCCCACGATGTCCAACGGTGTCCCACGATGTCCCACGATGTCCAACGGTGTCCCACGATGTCCAACGGTGTCCCACGATGTCCCACGATGTCCCACGGTGTCCCACGGTGTCCCGCGGTGTCCCACGGTGCAGTCCAGTGTAGATTGTCCAAAATTCTTTTCGCGTTTTTTGGTGATCTACACTGGACCAACGGTGTGCCGCGGTGTCCCGCGGTGTCCCTCGATGTCCAACGGTGTCCCACGATGTCCAACGGTGTCCCACGATGTCCAACGGTGTCCCACGATGTCCAACGGTGTCCCACGATGTCCCACGATGTCCCACGGTGTCCAATGTCGTCCCACGTTGCAGTCCAGTTTAGATTATCCAAAATTCTCTTCGTGGCTTTTCGTAATCCAAAATGGACTGTATTAGCGTGATTCTGAGCTTGGTATCGAATTATTGTGCAATGTTTGTACTTATCAATGTAGTCGTTTTCTGAAAATTAATCAATTGATTAATCTGCGAAAACAATTACATCGATCGGTACAAACATTGTACAATAATTCGCAACCGTACTGACAACATTCGGTATCAATGGTACTTATGTCTAACTTGGAACCACAGAAAGGAAATGAAAGTACTGACACTGTATATACAATTTAGAGTTTTGCAAAAGAGACATACGACTCGTTGTCATAAGCTTATGAAGATATCGAAAAGTTATATACTCCAACGTGACCGCGATATGCTTCTTTTAAAAATGGGAAAACGGGAAGAAGCCTGAACAATCAGACGTTCGAAGAAAAATCATTTGGGCATCTAGCATACATATTTAATATGCTATGAAATGTTCATATATGTAACTGAAACGTATTTTCTGTAAATTGATAAATCTGAAACAAACTCATTTACTGGATTTGGTATATGGAAGAAACAGACATCTTTAAAACGAGAACATTTTATGAAACATTTTATGAAAAATAAACTATTAATAATGGTCAATTATAGATCAAATTACTATTGATTGAATTTTAGCAAATATAGAGAATCATGTGTATCTTTTAATCGAAACTAGGGTTACGTTGGAAACAAGAATTTTAAGTAATTGAATTTAAACTGAATTAAAAATCGAAAAGTTCATTTGGAATAACTAAGATGAGAGAAACCCCGGTTATTATACAATCACTTGCTTTATCTTTTAACTTTTAACAGTATCTGTTATTTTCTACAACCACATAGTGATTTGCAACATAATAAACCGAAAGGTATGTGCATAAGTCATTTTTTGCAGAATTTTTGCTACAAACGTGACGATGTCTTTGTTTTGTGACGAAACTTTTGTTTCGTGCAAATGAAATTCGAATATTTATAAAATTCTACATTACTGTTAAAAGATTGAAGTGAAAATATCGCGGTCGAAAAAATTCTAAAAGTTATGGTTCTAAGAACGAACAATCACCGGCACTAATTCCAATTGCAATGAATTAAATTTTAAAAAATATTTCAAGCCTTCATAGCAACATTAAGATATTTCATTATAATACTTTGTTGCGCATGAAATCGCTCACAATTTCATACATGTAAATATATATATATATATATATATATATATATATATAATACATTCGTAATAAAGTTCTGTATTTTAGCAGTCATGGTAACGTTAACGCTGACAAAGGAATATGTCTTATAGCAGTATTTTCAGTAATAAACGTAGTAATAAGGGGCGCATTAATAAGGGGCGCTGAAAAAGAAACAAAGCAGTAGCCAGAAGGGCTACTAAAATTCAATCGTCTTCCACTCTATATAAACCCGATCAACACGTCGAGAGTGGAACTGAATATTCTTGTTTCGCAACGCTAATTTACTACTAATATTTATGAAGCAGAAAATTCTCAAAATCAAACGCGACGAGTGCTTCGTTATATCTGCAATATCAATTAATCTACTATTAAAAAGAAAAAGAAAGAAAAATCTGAAAATTCCCGATATCTGATACGCAACGCTAATAAGTATAAATCTACGCACTCGTATTTAAGCAATACGCAACACTAATAGCGAGAGATCGCAGTGCAACCATTTAGGAGGTTGCGGATGAACGATCACACTTGTACAGCTCTTTAGGCTGTACATGTGATCCAGGAGCAGTGTCCGACAAATGCAGTCGGAGGGTTTGGGCAGTTTGTGAACGCAACTCTACTTAACAAAACGCGAGCATTCATTATCGCAACGCTAATAGGAAAAATAAGTAGAACTCGCGATGGAACAATGTCGCAACGCTAATTCTTAAAGTGAATTTAATGAAAATTACTATTTACTATTTGAAAAAGCTACTTTAAATATCCTAGTATTGCAACTTAAACAGAAAAACAGAAAAAATTCTAAAAATTGCAAAAGACAATCGCGATATCGTAATTCGCAACTCTAAAACAAACGCGATTATCATTTTATCGCAACTCTAATTCAAACCGTAATCATTCTCTCGCCACACTAATGAAAAATAGCAATATTATTTCGTAACTCTAATACAACCCGTAATTAACTTGTCGAAACACTAATAAGAAAAATCGCGATTTGCCCAATGGGACGATGGACCGATATATACATCGGCCAAAAAAACAAAGACTACTACTACTACTACTACTACTACTAATACTAAAATCGAGCATAGTGACAAAGTAGTAACAATAATGACTTCCCATGCTCTGGATGACCCAGAGGATGGAGAGCCATTAGTAGTTGCCCTCTTGAGTGGCAGTTTGCCGGGCCTCTTCAGCATATAGCCTCTTCTTTCTTCGGGCGCAATGCCCGCTGAAACTTAAATCTAAGCTCGAGACTTCTAAATCGCAAACAAAAAAAAAAACTTATAAAATAAAAATATAAACCGCGGAAGCTGATGGAAGTGCATATGGACTGACCAACGATCACAACAGTGATCGTTGCTCACTCGCATGTGCGTGCTCGAGCAATAAACGTTCGTTTCGAGACCATTCGCGACCGCGACCGCGAAATTCGAAAAATCGAAAGGCAAAACCAGAGACGAGTGCATGCTCTACTCGTGCCAGTTTCACCGTCGATTTTTCAAATTAGATTGCCAGAAACAGGTTGGTCACACGAAAACGAGCCTACCCGACTAGAGACTGTGCCAACCTGCCCGGCCCTACCTACTTATAATTAACAGACATACCAGAAAGTATACTACCTATCCTACCTAACGCTATATTTAAAAAATGGCAAAACATGCACACCAACACACTCACTCCACGGTTCTCACACATACCACCCGGGTGCAAAGGTCCTACACTAGAGAGGACGTCCCGGGACGCCTCCGACACCCGAGCTTAATACAACATTCACACTCTAAGGTACGTACCTTTTTCCTGAAATCGACTGACGAAGGCTAGTGACCATTGCGTAATACGTGATAAAACACGTTTGAGAAAATTATATTTTTAAAATAGATATAAGTAAACTTGGAATTATAATTGCGATTGATAGCGATATTAAGAGTATGAGTACACTTAGTCGCGTGGATGATATTATCAGAAATTCTAATTGTATCGAGACGTAAATTGAATCGATATATGTCTCGACATTTTTAATATTTCAAGTTTTAAGGAATGAGAAAAAGCGACGCAATTCCACGACCTAACAACACACACACACATAATGTGGAAAATACGTCGTGCACGATACACTAACGCATGGTCAGTCGCTGAGAAATTATTACATTACTTAATTCTAGGTCATCGTGCCCAATGTCTTTCTCCCATTCAAGTAGCACCTGGGCACGTGAATGAGATCCTGACAATGGGCACGGAAAGGGTTAAACCTGAAAATCCTGATCTAAAAAGATGATTAGTTTGTGTAATTTTTATTTAACGGACTAACGTTCTTTGAGTTTATATTTTACTACTTTGCATCTGATTAAATTTACTTTATTAATTTAATAGTAACTAAGTAACTCTACTTTATTAATTTAATAAATTAGAACAAAATTTTAATATTTCGAAAAAAGTAGCGTTAGTAGAAAAAGACTGAGACTCATGCAAATAGAATTATTGACTCTAAATATATTACTAAGAAAGAAATAATCTCAGGCGATCTCTTTATCAAAGCATATACTCGAAAGTGCAGAAGCAGTGTTCAAAATTATTGCTTTGATTAAAAAATCTGCCTGTCGCGAAGTGTCTTCTTGCACGTAAAATTTTGCACATTTTTGTACGGAAAAAAATGAATTTTGACTCATATTTTAAATTCTAACCGAAATGAAATAAACGATCGTGACTTAATATTGTCACGATTAATTCATTACTTAAGATCAAGTATATGTATGTCATACAGGTATATTCGTGTAGATATTTGCCATTTGCAAATATTCATACAAAATATTAACATGCACATTTATAAATAACACGAATATATTCTCGAGTGTATATGTTTAACCTAATTATTAAAAAACTAATTATTATAATCGCGATGTGCGAGAAGACCTATCCTAAACTAATAAATTTCAAAAAATGAGTGTTACTACTCACGGGTATAAGAAATACCCGCGGTCACTATGCTCGCAAAAAAATTCTACGTAATACAACCGATCACCCGTGCCGATTCGGACCTTTCATCCTACGACATGATTGAGTGACCGGAGGAACAGAAATGCATGCGACTCACCGTTCGAAGCGGAGAAACAAAGGACGTATCGTGGATGCTGCGCCATCCCAGCGAATATCATCAGGAACTGTGTAGGGTCCAGTGGTGGAAATGGAGATTGCGAAAAATCTGTTACAGAAAAAAACACGATGAGTGATTGCTGATTATTTAAAAAGTTGGAGATAATGAAAAATGAAAGTTTATTAACTTTAGTAACTTTGGTAATAATAAAGATTGAAATTCTAATAAACTTTGATAAGTGTAAAAACTGAAACTCTAATATGAAAGTTTAAAATCTAAAAATTAAGAATCTAAAGATTTCTGAAATATGTTAGTCATTTGTTACATAATTCGGTATTAAGATTTTAATAATTATTTTATTTTAATGAAAGAATAACCTGAGAAAATGCTAATCTCCTAAATTTTCAATCAAATTGTATTTCTTAATTGATAGTGATCAAAGAAAAATATACAGAATATACATAATTGAAGTACAATGTGTAAAGATAATTACATTTTTGGCTTTTTAGCCACTGTTAAAACATTCCCAAAGAAGACGAAGGAGTTGAAGCAGTGATATATCTATAACAAAACATAAGATATCATTAATATCGTTAATATATAATAACAAACTTGAAACTTTAGCAATAATAAAGACTAAACTCTAATAAATATGTAAATTGGAAATCTAATATAAAAATTTGAGAACAAATATTCAGTGATTTTTTATGAGTATCAGACAGTTTTATTGTACTTTAATGTTAAGACTTTAAGACTTTATTTCAATTAAAAAGGACATTTACAGCTTTCTAAATCATCGATCATTTTTATTTTGTAATTAACGACATTTCAAACAAAATATACTAAATAGAACAAATTGAAATACAATATATAAAACTACTTACATTCTTGAGTTCCAGGAGAGGCTTTATCCTCTTGAGGGAGGCACTGACTCTAATACCGAAAACGAATATTCGAAACAATAAATATAAAAAAAAAAAAAAAAATAAAAGACTACGTTACCACGACCGCTTAAATTATGATCGACGAACAAGGACTCTAATATCGCGTACAAATTTAATTGATAAAATTTTATTACTTTCGCGTGTGATTATTTGATCGAATTTAATCAAAAATATCGTGATTTTAAAAAATTGAAAAGAAACTATTGCGTAGCAAACACTGACTCTACAACCGCATTGCGCGCGGTCACAAATATTTCCTGAAAATAAAGCAGTTTAGGGGCAGGGTGGGGTGGGGGGGTGGAAAAGAAGCGAAACGTTGTTTCGATAATTTTCTCCTTTTTCCTATTGAACGTTTATTTAGAAAATACTGCTATTTCTTTACACTTAAAAATTATTATTAAGAAACTGGAACAAGTATGAAACTATAAGTTGAAAATTGTGAGATATTTCTCGATAGCGAACAAATGCTTACGAATACCGTGAATGCAATGCAATCGTTTTCAAGAATTATACTGTTCGCAATTAGAATATATACTGCGAATTTTCGTTATTAGAATACGAAATATACATTGCACTAATACACTATAGTCGCGTGTTATAAATATTGGAAAATATTTGCAAGAATTCAAAAGTTCACCACTAAATATGTTTAAAGAATACTTGTTTCGAGGTATTTGAATCTAACTGTTACTATGTTGCAAGTTTATGACGTTAACTGTAGCAAATTCACGTAATACAACAAAAAAAAATTGAATTCTATAAGTGAATTATTGAGATATAACTCAATTTGAAACAATAAAATAACTTATTAAAAATTCGTTTGAAATAAGAGAATGATCTCATATATCGGAAATAGAACAATAATTTATTTAACCGAACCTATTGACACTGCATACACAATTTCGTGTTCTGAAAAAGGGGCATTTGAGTCATTGTTCTAAACTGTTTCACATTCTATTTTCGCGGCTCAAAACTTTTGAAAATATCGAAAAATTATAAACTCTAACACGACCGCAATAATTTTCTCTTAAAAATGGGAAACTAAGAAGAAGCCCGAACAAACAGATAATGAAAGAAAAATCGCGGCGCGAATTCGTTCGTTCGCGATCTTTCCAAAGAATCAATGGACTTACGCAACGCACTCCCGTGCACAAAATAACCACAAGATTCAATGCAAAAGAAGAATCGATTTTTATACTAGATTCCAAGTCAGATAAGTACCATTATACAGAATGGGCTCAGAATGGATTTGAGAGACAAGACATATCCCACGGTGTCCAACGGTGTCCCACGTTGTCCCACGTTGTCCCACGTTGTCCCACGTTGTCCCACGTTGTCCCACGTTGTCCCACGTTGTCCCACGTTGCCCCGCGTTGTCCCGCGTTGTCCCACGGTGTGCCACGGTGTCCCACGGTGTCCCACGGTGTCCCACGGTGTCCCACGGTGTCCCACGGTGTCCCACGGTGTCCCACGGTGTCCCACGGTGTCCCACGTTGTCCCACGTTGTCCCACGGTGTCCCACGGTGTCCCACGGTGCAGTCCAGTGTAGATTATCCAAAATTCTTTTCGCGTTTTTTGGAGATCTACACTGGACCAACGGTGTCCCACGGTGTCCCGCGGTGTCCCACGGTGTCCCACGGTGTCCCACGGTCTCCCACGGTGTCCCACGAAGTCCCACGGTGTCCCACGGTGTCCAACGGTGTCCCACGATGTCCAACGGTGTCCCACGATGTCCCACGGTGTCCCACGATGTCCAACGGTGTCCCACGATGTCCCACGATGTCCCACGATGTCCAACGGTGTCCCACGATGTCCAACGATGTCCCACGATGTCCCACGATGTCCAACGGTGTCCCACGATGTCCCACGATGTCCCACGGTGTCCCACGATGTCCCACGGTGTCCCACGGTGCAGTCCAGTGTAGATTATCCAAAATTCTTTTCGCGTTTTTTGGAGATCTACACTGGACCAACGGTGTCCCACGGTGTCCCGCGGTGTCCCACGGTGTCCCACGGTGTCCCAGGGTGTCCCACGGTGTCCCACGGTGTCCCACGATGTCCCACGGTGTCCCACGGTGTCCCACGGTGCAGTCCAGTGTAGATTATCCAAAATTCTTTTCGCGTTTTTTGGTGATCTACACTGGACCAACGGTGTCCCACGGTGTCCCACGGTGTCCCAAGATGTCCCACGGTGTCCCACGATGTCCCACGGTGTCCCACGATGTCCCACGGTGTCCCGCGGTGTCCCACGGTGCAGTCCAGTGTAGATTATCCAAAATTCTTTTCGCGTTTTTTGGAGATCTACACTGGACCAACGGTGTCGCACGGTGTCCCGCGGTGTCCCACGGTGTCCCACGGTGTCCCACGATGTCCCACGGTGTCCCACGGTGTCCCACGATGTCCAACGGTGTCCCACGGTGCAGTCCAGTGTAGATTATCCAAAATTCTTTTCGCGTTTTTTGGTGATCTACACTGGACCAACGGTGTCCCACGGTGTCCCACGATGGCCCACGGTGTCCCACGGTGTCCCACGATGTCCCACGGTGTCCCACGATGTCCCACGGTGTCCCACGGTGCAGTCCAGTGTAGATTATCCAAAATTCTTTTCGCGTTTTTTGGAGATCTACACTGGACCAACGGTGTCCCACGGTGTCCCGCGGTGTCCCACGGTGTCCCACGGTGTCCCACGGTGTCCCACGGTGTCCCACGGTGTCCCACGGTGTCCCACGGTGTCCCACGGTGTCCCACGGTGTCCCACGGTGCATTCCAGTGTAGATTATCCAAAATTCTTTTCGCGTTTTTTGGAGATCTACACTGGACCAACGGTGTCCCACGGTGTCCCGCGGTGTCCCACGGTGTCCCACGGTGTCCCACGGTGTCCCACGGTGTCCCACGGTGTCCCACGGTGTCCCACGGTGTCCCACGGTGCAGTCCAGTGTAGATTATCCAAAATTCTTTTCGCGTTTTTTGGAGATCTACACTGGACCAACGGTGTCCCACGGTGTCCCACGGTGTCCCACGATGTCCCACGGTGTCCCACGATGTCCCACGGTGTCCCACGGTGCAGTCCAGTGTAGATTATCCAAAATTCTTTTCGCGTTTTTTGGAGATCTACACTGGACCAACGGTGTCCCACGGTGTCCCACGGTGTCCCACGATGTCCCACGTTGTCCCACGTTGTCCCACGGTGCAGTCCAGTGTAGATTATCCAAAATTCTTTTCGCGTTTTTTGGTGATCTACACTGGACCAACGAAGTCCCACGGTGTCCCACGATGTCCCACGATGTCCCACGGTGTCCCACGGTGTCCCACGATGTCCCACGGTGTCCCACGATGTCCCACGGTGTCCCACGGTGCAGTCCAGTGTAGATTATCCAAAATTCTTTTCGCGTTTTTTGGTGATCTACACTGGACCAACGGTGTCCCACGGTGTCCCACGATGTCCCACGGTGTCCCACGGTGTCCCACGATGTCCCACGGTGTCCCACGATGTCCCACGGTGTCCCACGATGTCCCACGGTGTCCCACGGTGTCCCACGGTGTCCCACGGTGCAGTCCAGTGTAGATTATCCAAAATTCTTTTCGCGTTTTTTGGAGATCTACACTGGACCAACGGTGTCGCACGGTGTCCCGCGGTGTCCCACTGTGTCCCACGGTGTCCCACGATGTCCCACGGTGTCCCACGGTGCAGTCCAGTGTAGATTATCCAAAATTCTTTTCGCGTTTTTTGGTGATCTACACTGGACCAACGAAGTCCCACGGTGTCCCACGATGTCCCACGATGTCCCACGATGTCCAACGGTGTCCCACGATGTCCAACGATGTCCCACGATGTCCAACGGTGTCCCACGGTGTCCCACGATGTCCCACGATGTCCCACGGTGTCCCACGGTGTCCCACGGTGCAGTCCAGTGTAGATTATCCAAAATTCTTTTCGCGTTTTTTGGTGATCTACACTGGACCAACGGTGTCCCACGGTGTCCCACGATGTCCCACGATGTCCAACGGTGTCCCACGATGTCCCACGATGTCCCACGATGTCCCACGGTGTCCCACGGTGTCCCACGGTGCAGTCCAGTGTAGATTATCCAAAATTCTTTTCGCGTTTTTTGGTGATCTACACTGGACCAACGGTGTCCCACGGTGTCCCACGATGTCCCACGATGTCCCACGATGTCCAACGGTGTCCCACGATGTCCCACGGTGTCCCACGGTGTCCCACGGTGCAGTCCAGTGTAGATTATCCAAAATTCTTTTCGCGTTTTTTGGTGATCTACACTGGACCAACGGTGTCCCACGGTGTCCCACGATGTCCCACGGTGTCCCACGGTGTCCCACGATGTCCCACGGTGTCCCACGGTGTCCCACGGTGCAGTCCAGTGTAGATTATCCAAAATTCTTTTCGCGTTTTTTGGTGATCTACACTGGACCAACATTGTCCCACGGTGTCCCACGATGTCCCACGATGTCCAACGGTGTCCCACGATGTCCCACGGTGTCCCACGATGTCGAACGGTGTCCCACGATGTCCCACGATGTCCCACGATGTCCAACGGTGTCCCACGATGTCCAACGATGTCCCACGATGTCCCACGATGTCCAACGGTGTCCCACGATGTCCCACGATGTCCCACGGTGTCCCACGATGTCCCACGGTGTCCCACGGTGCAGTCCAGTGTAGATTATCCAAAATTCTTTTCGCGTTTTTTGGAGATCTACACTGGACCAACGGTGTCCCACGGTGTCCCGCGGTGTCCCACGGTGTCCCACGGTGTCCCACGGTGTGCCACGGTGTCCCACGAAGTCCCACGGTGTCCCACGGTGTCCCACGGTGCAGTCCAGTGTAGATTATCCAAAATTCTTTTCGCGTTTTTTGGTGATCTACACTGGACCAACGGTGTCCCACGGTGTCCCACGATGTCCCACGGTGTCCCACGGTGTCCCACGATGTCCCACGGTGTCCCACGATGTCCCACGGTGTCCCACGGTGCAGTCCAGTGTAGATTATCCAAAATTCTTTTCGCGTTTTTTGGTGATCTACACTGGACCAACGGTGTCCCACGATGTCCCACGATGTCTCACGATGTCCAACGGAGTCCCACGATGTCCCACGATGTCCCACGATGTCCAACGGTGTCCCACGATGTCCAACGGTGTCCCACGATGTCCCACGGTGTCCCACGATGTCCAACGGTGTCCCACGATGTCCCACGATGTCCCACGGTGCAGTCCAGTGTAGATTATCCAAAATTCTTTTCGCGTTTTTTGGTGATCTACACTGGACCAACGGTGTCCCATGGTGTCCCACGATGTCCCACGGTGTCCCACGGTGTCCCACGGTGTAGTCCAGTGTAGATTATCCAAAATTCTTTTCGCGTTTTTTGGTGATCTACACTGGACCAACGGTGTCTCACGGTGTACCACGGTGTCCCACGGTGTCCCACGGTGCAGTCCAGTGTAGAATATCCAAAATTCTTTTCGCGTTTTTTGGAGATCTACACTGGACCAACGGTGTCGCACGGTGACCCGCGGTGTCCCACGGTGTCCCGCGGTGTCCCAGGGTGTCCCACGATGTCCAACGGTGTCCCACGGTGCAGTCCAGTGTAGATTATCCAAAATTCTTTTCGCGTTTTTTGGTGATCTACACTGGACCAACGGTGTCCCACGATGGCCCACGGTGTCCCACGGTGTCCCACGATGTCCCACGGGGTCCCACGATGTCCCACTGTGTCCCACGGTGTCCCACGGTGTCCCACGGTGTCCCACGGTGCAGTCCAGTGTAGATTATCCAAAATTCTTTTCGCGTTTTTTGGAGATCTACACTGGACCAACGGTGTCCCACGGTGTCCCGCGGTGTCCCACGGTGTCCCACGGTGTCCCACGGTGTCCCACGGTGTCCCACGGTGTCCCACGGTGTCCCACGGTGTCCCACGGTGCAGTCCAGTGTAGATTATCCAAAATTCTTTTCGCGTTTTTTGGTGATCTACACTGGACCAACGGTGTCCCACGGTGTCCCACGATGTCCCACGGTGTCCCACGATGTCCCACGGTGTCCCACGATGTCCCACGGTGTCCCACGGTGCAGTCCAGTGTAGATTATCCAAAATTCTTTTCGCGTTTTTTGGAGATCTACACTGGACCAACGGTGTCCCACGGTGTCCCACGATGTCCAACGGTGTCCCACGGTGCAGTCCAGTGTAGATTATCCAAAATTCTTTTCGCGTTTTTTGGTGATCTACACTGGACCAACGGTGTCCCACGGTGTCCCGCGGTGTCCCACGGTGTCCCACGGTGTCCCACGGTGTCCCACGGTGTCCCACGGTGCAGTCCAGTGTAGATTATCCAAAATTCTTTTCGCGTTTTTTGGAGATCTACACTGGACCAACGGTGTCCCACGGTGTCCCACGATGGCCCACGGTGTCCCACGGTGTCCCACGATGTCCCACGGTGTCCCACGATGTCCAACGGTGTCCCACGGTGCAGTCCAGTGTAGATTATCCAAAATTCTTTTCGCGTTTTTTGGTGATCTACACTGGACCAACGGTGTCCCACGGTGTCCCGCGGTGTCCCACGGTGTCCCACGGTGTCCCACGGTGTCCCACGGTGTCCCACGGTGCAGTCCAGTGTAGATTATCCAAAATTCTTTTCGCGTTTTTTGGAGATCTACACTGGACCAACGGTGTCCCACGGTGTCCCACGATGGCCCACGGTGTCCCACGGTGTCCCACGATGTCCCACGGTGTCCCACGATGTCCCACGGTGTCCCACGGTGCAGTCCAGTGTAGATTATCCAAAATTCTTTTCGCGTTTTTTGGAGATCTACACTGGACCAACGGTGTCCCACGGTGTCCCGCGGTGTCCCACGGTGTCCCACGGTGTCCCACGGTGTCCCACGGTGTCCCACGGTGTCCCACGGTGCAGTCCAGTGTAGATTATCCAAAATTCTTTTCGCGTTTTTTGGAGATCTACACTGGACCAACGGTGTCCCACGGTGTCCCACGGTGTCCCACGATGTCCCACGGTGTCCCACGATGTCCCACGGTGTCCCACGGTGCAGTCCAGTGTAGATTATCCAAAATTCTTTTCGCGTTTTTTGGAGATCTACACTGGACCAACGGTGTCCCACGGTGTCCCACGGTGTCCCACGATGTCCCACGTTGTCACACGTTGTCCCACGGTGCAGTCCAGTGTAGATTATCCAAAATTCTTTTCGCGTTTTTTGGTGATCTACACTGGACCAACGAAGTCCCACGGTGTCCCACGATGTCCCACGATGTCCCACGGTGTCCCACGGTGTCCCACGGTGTCCCACGGTGTCCCACGGTGCAGTCCAGTGTAGATTATCCAAAATTCTTTTCGCGTTTTTTGGAGATCTACACTGGACCAACGGTGTCCCACGGTGTCCCACGGTGTCCCACGATGTCCCACGGTGTCCCACGATGTCCCACGGTGTCCCACGGTGCAGTCCAGTGTAGATTATCCAAAATTCTTTTCGCGTTTTTTGGAGATCTACACTGGACGAACGGTGTCCCACGGTGTCCCACGGTGTCCCACGATGTCCCACGTTGTCCCACGGTGTCCCACGGTGTCCCACGATGTCCCACGGTGTCCCACGATGTCCCACGGTGTCCCACGATGTCCCACGGTGTCCCACGGTGTCCCACGGTGTCCCACGGTGCAGTCCAGTGTAGATTATCCAAAATTCTTTTCGCGTTTTTTGGAGATCTACACTGGACCAACGGTGTCGCACGGTGTCCCGCGGTGTCCCACGGTGTCCCACGGTGTCCCACGATGTCCCACGGTGTCCCACGGTGCAGTCCAGTGTAGATTATCCAAAATTCTTTTCGCGTTTTTTGGTGATCTACACTGGACCAACGAAGTCCCACGGTGTCCCACGATGTCCCACGATGTCCCACGATGTCCAACGGTGTCCCACGATGTCCAACGATGTCCCACGATGTCCAACGGTGTCCCACGGTGTCCCACGATGTCCCACGATGTCCTACGGTGTCCCACGGTGTCCCACGGTGCAGTCCAGTGTAGATTATCCAAAATTCTTTTCGCGTTTTTTGGTGATCTACACTGGACCAACGGTGTCCCACGGTGTCCCACGATGTCCCACGATGTCCAACGGTGTCCCACGATGTCCCACGATGTCCCACGGTGCAGTCCAGTGTAGATTATCCAAAATTCTTTTCGCGTTTTTTGGTGATCTACACTGGACCAACGGTGTCCCACGGTGTCCCACGATGTCCCACGATGTCCCACGATGTCCAACGGTGTCCCACGATGTCCCACGGTGTCCCACGGTGTCCCACGGTGCAGTCCAGTGTAGATTATCCAAAATTCTTTTCGCGTTTTTTGGTGATCTACACTGGACCAACGGTGTCCCACGGTGTCCCACGATGTCCCACGATGTCCCACGATGTCCAACGGTGTCCCACGATGTCCCACGGTGTCCCACGGTGTCCCACGGTGCAGTCCAGTGTAGATTATCCAAAATTCTTTTCGCGTTTTTTGGTGATCTACACTGGACCAACGGTGTCCCACGGTGTCCCACGATGTCCCACGGTGTCCCACGGTGTCCCACGATGTCCCATGGTGTCCCACGATGTCCCACGGTGTCCCACGGTGCAGTCCAGTGTAGATTATCCAAAATTCTTTTCGCGTTTTTTGGTGATCTACACTGGACCAACGGTGTCCCACGGTGTCCCACGGTGTCCCACGATGTCCCACGGTGTCCCACGATGTCCCACGGTGTCCCACGATGTCCCACGATGTCCCACGGTGTCCCACGGTGCAGTCCAGTGTAGATTATCCAAAATTCTTTTCGCGTTTTTTGGTGATCTACACTGGACCAACGGTGTCCCACGGTGTCCCACCATGTCCCACGGTGTCCCACGATGTCCCACGGTGTCCCACGGTGTCCCACGGTGTCCCACGGTGCAGTCCAGTGTAGATTGTCCAAAATTCTTTTCGCGTTTTTTGGTGATCTACACTGGACCAACGGTGTCCCACGGTGTCCCACGGTGTCCCTCGATGTCCCACGGTGTCCCACGGTGCAGTCCAGTGTAGATTATCCAAAATTCTTTTCGCGTTTTTTGGTGATCTACACTGGACCAACGGTGTTCAACGGTGTCCCACGGTGTCCCACGGTGTCCCACGGTGCAGTCCAGTGTAGATTATCCAAAATTCTTCTCGCGTTTTTTGGTGATCTACACTGGACCAACGGTGTCCCACTGTGTCCCACGGTGTCCCACGGTGCAGTCCAGTGTAGATTATCCAAAATTCTTTTCGCGTTTTTTGGAGATCTACACTGGACCAACGGTGTCCCACTGTGTCCCACGGTGTCCCACGGTGCAGTCCAGTGTAGATTATCCAAAATTCTTTTCGCGTTTTTTGGTGATCTACACTGGACCAACGGTGTCCCACTGTGTCCCACGGTGTCCCACGGTGCAGTCCAGTGTAGATTATCCAAAATTCTTTTCGCGTTTTTTGGTGATCTACACTGGACCAACGGTGTCCCACGATGTCCCACGGTGTCCCACGATGTCCTACGGTGTCCCACTGTGTCTCACGGTGTCCCACGGTGTCCCACGGTGCAGTCCAGTGTAGATTATCCAAAATTCTTTTCGCGTTTTTTGGTGATCTACACTGGACCAACGGTGTCCCACGGTGTCCCACGATGGCCCACGGTGTCCCACGGTGTCCCACGATGTCCCACGGTGTCCCACGATGTCCCACGGTGTCCCACGGTGCAGTCCAGTGTAGATTATATAAAATTTTTTTCGCGTTTTTTGGAGATCTACACTGGACCAACGGTGTCCCACGGTGTCCCGCGGTGTACCACGGTGTCCCACGGTGTCCCACGGTGTCCCACGGTGTCCCACGATGTCCCACGGTGTCCCACGATGTCCCACGGTGTCCCACGGTGCAGTCCAGTGTAGATTATCCAAAATTCTTTTCGCGTTTTTTGGTGATCTACACTGGACCAACGAAGTCCCACGGTGTCCCACGATGTCCCACGATGTCCCACGGTGTCCCACGGTGTCCCACGATGTCCCACGGTGTCCCACGATGTCCCACGGTGTCCCACGGTGCAGTCCAGTGTAGATTATCCAAAATTCTTTTCGCGTTTTTTGGTGATCTACACTGGACCAACGGTGTCCCACGGTGTCCCACGATGTCCCACGGTGTCCCACGGTGTCCCACGATGTCCCACGGTGTCCCACGATGTCCCACGGTGTCCCACGATGTCCCACGGTGTCCCACGGTGTCCCACGGTGTCCCACGGTGCAGTCCAGTGTAGATTATCCAAAATTCTTTTCGCGTTTTTTGGAGATCTACACTGGACCAACGGTGTCGCACGGTGTCCCGCGGTGTCCCACGGTGTCCCACGGTGTCCCACGATGTCCCACGGTGTCCCACGGTGCAGTCCAGTGTAGATTATCCAAAATTCTTTTCGCGTTTTTTGGTGATCTACACTGGACCAACGGTGTCCCACGGTGTCCCACGATGTCCCACGATGTCCCACGATGTCCAACGGTGTCCCACGATGTCCCACGGTGTCCCACGGTGTCCCACGGTGCAGTCCAGTGTAGATTATCCAAAATTCTTTTCGCGTTTTTTGGTGATCTACACTGGACCAACGGTGTCCCACGGTGTCCCACGATGTCCCACGGTGTCCCACGGTGTCCCACGATGTCCCATGGTGTCCCACGATGTCCCACGGTGTCCCACGGTGCAGTCCAGTGTAGATTATCCAAAATTCTTTTCGCGTTTTTTGGTGATCTACACTGGACCAACGGTGTCCCACGGTGTCCCACGGTGTCCCACGATGTCCCACGGTGTCCCACGATGTCCCACGGTGTCCCACGATGTCCCACGATGTCCCACGGTGTCCCACGGTGCAGTCCAGTGTAGATTATCCAAAATTCTTTTCGCGTTTTTTGGTGATCTACACTGGACCAACGGTGTCCCACGGTGTCCCACCATGTCCCACGGTGTCCCACGATGTCCCACGGTGTCCCACGGTGTCCCACGGTGTCCCACGGTGCAGTCCAGTGTAGATTATCCAAAATTCTTTTCGCGTTTTTTGGTGATCTACACTGGACCAACGGTGTCCCACGGTGTCCCACGGTGTCCCTCGATGTCCCACGGTGTCCCACGGTGCAGTCCAGTGTAGATTATCCAAAATTCTTTTCGCGTTTTTTGGTGATCTACACTGGACCAACGGTGTTCAACGGTGTCCCACGGTGTCCCACGGTGTCCCACGGTGCAGTCCAGTGTAGATTATCCAAAATTCTTCTCGCGTTTTTTGGTGATCTACACTGGACCAACGGTGTCCCACTGTGTCCCACGGTGTCCCACGGTGCAGTCCAGTGTAGATTATCCAAAATTCTTTTCGCGTTTTTTGGAGATCTACACTGGACCAACGGTGTCCCACTGTGTCCCACGGTGTCCCACGGTGCAGTCCAGTGTAGATTATCCAAAATTCTTTTCGCGTTTTTTGGTGATCTACACTGGACCAACGGTGTCCCACTGTGTCCCACGGTGTCCCACGGTGCAGTCCAGTGTAGATTATCCAAAATTCTTTTCGCGTTTTTTGGTGATCTACACTGGACCAACGGTGTCCCACGATGTCCCACGGTGTCCCACGATGTCCTACGGTGTCCCACTGTGTCTCACGGTGTCCCACGGTGTCCCACGGTGCAGTCCAGTGTAGATTATCCAAAATTCTTTTCGCGTTTTTTGGTGATCTACACTGGACCAACGGTGTCCCACGGTGTCCCACGATGGCCCACGGTGTCCCACGGTGTCCCACGATGTCCCACGGTGTCCCACGATGTCCCACGGTGTCCCACGGTGCAGTCCAGTGTAGATTATATAAAATTTTTTTCGCGTTTTTTGGAGATCTACACTGGACCAACGGTGTCCCACGGTGTCCCGCGGTGTACCACGGTGTCCCACGGTGTCCCACGGTGTCCCACGGTGTCCCACGATGTCCCACGGTGTCCCACGATGTCCCACGGTGTCCCACGGTGCAGTCCAGTGTAGATTATCCAAAATTCTTTTCGCGTTTTTTGGTGATCTACACTGGACCAACGAAGTCCCACGGTGTCCCACGATGTCCCACGATGTCCCACGGTGTCCCACGGTGTCCCACGATGTCCCACGGTGTCCCACGATGTCCCACGGTGTCCCACGGTGCAGTCCAGTGTAGATTATCCAAAATTCTTTTCGCGTTTTTTGGTGATCTACACTGGACCAACGGTGTCCCACGGTGTCCCACGATGTCCCACGGTGTCCCACGGTGTCCCACGATGTCCCACGGTGTCCCACGATGTCCCACGGTGTCCCACGATGTCCCACGGTGTCCCACGGTGTCCCACGGTGTCCCACGGTGCAGTCCAGTGTAGATTATCCAAAATTCTTTTCGCGTTTTTTGGAGATCTACACTGGACCAACGGTGTCGCACGGTGTCCCGCGGTGTCCCACGGTGTCCCACGGTGTCCCACGATGTCCCACGGTGTCCCACGGTGCAGTCCAGTGTAGATTATCCAAAATTCTTTTCGCGTTTTTTGGTGATCTACACTGGACCAACGGTGTCCCACGGTGTCCCACGATGTCCCACGGTGTCCCACGGTGTCCCACGGTGTCCCGCGGTGTCCCACGGTGTCCCACGATGTCCCACGGTGTCCCACGATGTCCCACGGTGTCCCACGGTGTCCCACGGTGTCCCACGATGTCCCACGGTGTCCCACGGTGCAGTCCAGTGTAGATTATCCAAAATTCTTTTCGCGTTTTTTGGTGATCTACACTGGACCAACGGTGTCCCACGGTGTCCCACGATGTCCAACGGTGTCCCACGGTGCAGTCCAGTGTAGATTATCCAAAATTCTTTTCGCGTTTTTTGGTGATCTACACTGGACCAACGGTGTCCCACGGTGTCCCACGATGTCCCACGGTGTCCCACGGTGTCCCACGATGTCCCACGGTGTCTCACGATGTCCGACGGTGTCCCACGATGTCCCACGATGTCCCACGGTGTCCCACGGTGCAGTCCAGTGTAGATTATCCAAAATTCTTTTCGCGTTTTTTGGTGATCTACACTGGACCAACGGTGTCCCACGGTGTCCCACGATGTCCCACGGTGTCCCACGGTGTCCCACCATGTCCCACGGTGTCCCACGATGTCCCACGGTATCCCACGGTGTCCCACGATGTCCAACGGTGTCCCACGGTGCAGTCCAGTGTAGATTATCCAAAATTCTTTTCGCGTTTTTTGGTGATCTACACTGGACCAACGGTGTCCCACGATGTCCCACGGTGTCCCACGATGTCCCACGGTGTCCCACGATGTCCCACGGTGTCCCACGGTGTCCCACGGTGTCCCACGGTGCAGTCCAGTGTAGATTATCCAAAATTCTTTTCGCGTTTTTTGGAGATCTACACTGGACCAACGGTGTCGCACGGTGTCCCGCGGTGTCCCACGGTGTCCCACGGTGTCCCACGGTGTCCCACGGTGTCCCACGGTGTCCCACGGTGTCCCACGGTGTCCCACGGTGTCCCACGGTGCAGTCCAGTGTAGATTATCCAAAATTCTTTTCGCGTTTTTTGGAGATCTACACTGGACCAACGGTGTCCCACGGTGTCCCGCGGTGTCCCACGGTGTCCCACGGTGTCCCACGGTGTCCCACGGTGTCCCACGGTGCAGTCCAGTGTAGATTATCCAAAATTCTTTTCGCGTTTTTTGGAGATCTACACTGGACCAACGGTGTCCCACGGTGTCCCGCGGTGTCCCACGGTGTCCCACGGTGTCCCACGGTGTCCCACGGTGTCCCACGGTGCAGTCCAGTGTAGATTATCCAAAATTCTTTTCGCGTTTTTTGGAGATCTACACTGGACCAACGGTGTCCCACGGTGTCCCACGGTGTCCCACGATGTCCCACGGTGTCCCACGATGTCCCACGGTGTCCCACGGTGCAGTCCAGTGTAGATTATCCAAAATTCTTTTCGCGTTTTTTGGTGATCTACACTGGACCAACGGTGTCCCACGGTGTCCCACGATGTCCCACGATGTCCAACGGTGTCCCACGATGTCCAACGGTGTCCCACGATGTCCCACGGTGTCCAACGGTGTCCCACGATGTCCAACGGTGTCCCACGATGTCCCACGATGTCCCACGGTGTCCCACGGTGTCCCGCGGTGTCCCACGGTGCAGTCCAGTGTAGATTGTCCAAAATTCTTTTTTCGTTTTTTGGTGATCTACACTGGACCAACGGTGTGCCGCGGTGTCCCGCGGTGTCCCTCGATGTCCAACGGTGTCCCACGATGTCCAACGGTGTCCCACGATGTCCAACGGTGTCCCACGATGTCCAACGGTGTCCCACGATGTCCAACGGTGTCCCACGATGTCCCACGATGTCCCACGGTGTCCAATGTCGTCCCACGTTGCAGTCCAGTTTAGATTATCCAAAATTCTCTTCGTGGCTTTTCGTAATCCAAAATGGACTGTATTAGCGTGATTCTGAGCTTGGTATCGAATTATTGTGCAATGTTTGTACTTATCAATGTAGTCGTTTTCTGAAAATTAATCAATTGATTAATCTGCGAAAACAATTACATCGATCGGTACAAACATTGTACAATAATTCGCAACCGTACTGACAACATTCGGTATCAATGGTACTTATGTCTAACTTGGAACCACAGAAAGGAAATGAAAGTACTGACACTGTATATACAATTTAGAGTTTTGCAAAAGAGACATACGACTCGTTGTCATAAGCTTATGAAGATATCGAAAAGTTATATACTCCAACGTGACCGCGATATGCTTCTTTTAAAAATGGGAAAACGGGAAGAAGCCTGAACAATCAGACGTTCGAAGAAAAATCATTTGGGCATCTAGCATACATATTTAATATGCTATGAAATGTTCATATATGTAACTGAAACGTATTTTCTGTAAATTGATAAATCTGAAACAAACTCATTTACTGGATTTGGTATATGGAAGAAACAGACATCTTTAAAACGAGAACATTTTATGAAACATTTTATGAAAAATAAACTATTAATAATGGTCAATTATAGATCAAATTACTATTGATTGAATTTTAGCAAATATAGAGAATCATGTGTATCTTTTAATCGAAACTAGGGTTACGTTGGAAACAAGAATTTTAAGTAATTGAATTTAAACTGAATTAAAAATCGAAAAGTTCATTTGGAATAACTAAGATGAGAGAAACCCCGGTTATTATACAATCACTTGCTTTATCTTTTAACTTTTAACAGTATCTGTTATTTTCTACAACCACATAGTGATTTGCAACATAATAAACCGAAAGGTATGTGCATAAGTCATTTTTTGCAGAATTTTTGCTACAAACGTGACGATGTCTTTGTTTTGTGACGAAACTTTTGTTTCGTGCAAATGAAATTCGAATATTTATAAAATTCTACATTACTGTTAAAAGATTGAAGTGAAAATATCGCGGTCGAAAAAATTCTAAAAGTTATGGTTCTAAGAACGAACAATCACCGGCACTAATTCCAATTGCAATGAATTAAATTTTAAAAAATATTTCAAGCCTTCATAGCAACATTAAGATATTTCATTATAATACTTTGTTGCGCATGAAATCGCTCACAATTTCATACATGTAAATATATATATATATATATATATATATATATATATATATATAATACATTCGTAATAAAGTTCTGTATTTTAGCAGTCATGGTAACGTTAACGCTGACAAAGGAATATGTCTTATAGCAGTATTTTCAGTAATAAACGTAGTAATAAGGGGCGCATTAATAAGGGGCGCTGAAAAAGAAACAAAGCAGTAGCCAGAAGGGCTACTAAAATTCAATCGTCTTCCACTCTATATAAACCCGATCAACACGTCGAGAGTGGAACTGAATATTCTTGTTTCGCAACGCTAATTTACTACTAATATTTATGAAGCAGAAAATTCTCAAAATCAAACGCGACGAGTGCTTCGTTATATCTGCAATATCAATTAATCTACTATTAAAAAGAAAAAGAAAGAAAAATCTGAAAATTCCCGATATCTGATACGCAACGCTAATAAGTATAAATCTACGCACTCGTATTTAAGCAATACGCAACACTAATAGCGAGAGATCGCAGTGCAACCATTTAGGAGGTTGCGGATGAACGATCACACTTGTACAGCTCTTTAGGCTGTACATGTGATCCAGGAGCAGTGTCCGACAAATGCAGTCGGAGGGTTTGGGCAGTTTGTGAACGCAACTCTACTTAACAAAACGCGAGCATTCATTATCGCAACGCTAATAGGAAAAATAAGTAGAACTCGCGATGGAACAATGTCGCAACGCTAATTCTTAAAGTGAATTTAATGAAAATTACTATTTACTATTTGAAAAAGCTACTTTAAATATCCTAGTATTGCAACTTAAACAGAAAAACAGAAAAAATTCTAAAAATTGCAAAAGACAATCGCGATATCGTAATTCGCAACTCTAAAACAAACGCGATTATCATTTTATCGCAACTCTAATTCAAACCGTAATCATTCTCTCGCCACACTAATGAAAAATAGCAATATTATTTCGTAACTCTAATACAACCCGTAATTAACTTGTCGAAACACTAATAAGAAAAATCGCGATTTGCCCAATGGGACGATGGACCGATATATACATCGGCCAAAAAAACAAAGACTACTACTACTACTACTACTACTACTACTAATACTAAAATCGAGCATAGTGACAAAGTAGTAACAATAATGACTTCCCATGCTCTGGATGACCCAGAGGATGGGGAGCCATTAGTAGTTGCCCTCTTGAGTGGCAGTTTGCCGGGCCTCTTCAGCATATAGCCTCTTCTTTCTTCGGGCGCAATGCCCGCTGAAACTTAAATCTAAGCTCGAGACTTCTAAATCGCAAACAAAAAAAAAAACTTATAAAATAAAAATATAAACCGCGGAAGCTGATGGAAGTGCATATGGACTGACCAACGATCACAACAGTGATCGTTGCTCACTCGCATGTGCGTGCTCGAGCAATAAACGTTCGTTTCGAGACCATTCGCGACCGCGACCGCGAAATTCGAAAAATCGAAAGGCAAAACCAGAGACGAGTGCATGCTCTACTCGTGCCAGTTTCACCGTCGATTTTTCAAATTAGATTGCCAGAAACAGGTTGGTCACACGAAAACGAGCCTACCCGACTAGAGACTGTGCCAACCTGCCCGGCCCTACCTACTTATAATTAACAGACATACCAGAAAGTATACTACCTATCCTACCTAACGCTATATTTAAAAAATGGCAAAACATGCACACCAACACACTCACTCCACGGTTCTCACACATACCACCCGGGTGCAAAGGTCCTACACTAGAGAGGACGTCCCGGGACGCCTCCGACACCCGAGCTTAATACAACATTCACACTCTAAGGTACGTACCTTTTTCCTGAAATCGACTGACGAAGGCTAGTGACCATTGCGTAATACGTGATAAAACACGTTTGAGAAAATTATATTTTTAAAATAGATATAAGTAAACTTGGAATTATAATTGCGATTGATAGCGATATTAAGAGTATGAGTACACTTAGTCGCGTGGATGATATTATCAGAAATTCTAATTGTATCGAGACGTAAATTGAATCGATATATGTCTCGACATTTTTAATATTTCAAGTTTTAAGGAATGAGAAAAAGCGACGCAATTCCACGACCTAACAACACACACACACATAATGTGGAAAATACGTCGTGCACGATACACTAACGCATGGTCAGTCGCTGAGAAATTATTACATTACTTAATTCTAGGTCATCGTGCCCAATGTCTTTCTCCCATTCAAGTAGCACCTGGGCACGTGAATGAGATCCTGACAATGGGCACGGAAAGGGTTAAACCTGAAAATCCTGATCTAAAAAGATGATTAGTTTGTGTAATTTTTATTTAACGGACTAACGTTCTTTGAGTTTATATTTTACTACTTTGCATCTGATTAAATTTACTTTATTAATTTAATAGTAACTAAGTAACTCTACTTTATTAATTTAATAAATTAGAACAAAATTTTAATATTTCGAAAAAAGTAGCGTTAGTAGAAAAAGACTGAGACTCATGCAAATAGAATTATTGACTCTAAATATATTACTAAGAAAGAAATAATCTCAGGCGATCTCTTTATCAAAGCATATACTCGAAAGTGCAGAAGCAGTGTTCAAAATTATTGCTTTGATTAAAAAATCTGCCTGTCGCGAAGTGTCTTCTTGCACGTAAAATTTTGCACATTTTTGTACGGAAAAAAATGAATTTTGACTCATATTTTAAATTCTAACCGAAATGAAATAAACGATCGTGACTTAATATTGTCACGATTAATTCATTACTTAAGATCAAGTATATGTATGTCATACAGGTATATTCGTGTAGATATTTGCCATTTGCAAATATTCATACAAAATATTAACATGCACATTTATAAATAACACGAATATATTCTCGAGTGTATATGTTTAACCTAATTATTAAAAAACTAATTATTATAATCGCGATGTGCGAGAAGACCTATCCTAAACTAATAAATTTCAAAAAATGAGTGTTACTACTCACGGGTATAAGAAATACCCGCGGTCACTATGCTCGCAAAAAAATTCTACGTAATACAACCGATCACCCGTGCCGATTCGGACCTTTCATCCTACGACATGATTGAGTGACCGGAGGAACAGAAATGCATGCGACTCACCGTTCGAAGCGGAGAAACAAAGGACGTATCGTGGATGCTGCGCCATCCCAGCGAATATCATCAGGAACTGTGTAGGGTCCAGTGGTGGAAATGGAGATTGCGAAAAATCTGTTACAGAAAAAAACACGATGAGTGATTGCTGATTATTTAAAAAGTTGGAGATAATGAAAAATGAAAGTTTATTAACTTTAGTAACTTTGGTAATAATAAAGATTGAAATTCTAATAAACTTTGATAAGTGTAAAAACTGAAACTCTAATATGAAAGTTTAAAATCTAAAAATTAAGAATCTAAAGATTTCTGAAATATGTTAGTCATTTGTTACATAATCCGGTATTAAGATTTTAATAATTATTTTATTTTAATGAAAGAATAACCTGAGAAAATGCTAATCTCCTAAATTTTCAATCAAATTGTATTTCTTAATTGATAGTGATCAAAGAAAAATATACAGAATATACATAATTGAAGTACAATGTGTAAAGATAATTACATTTTTGGCTTTTTAGCCACTGTTAAAACATTCCCAAAGAAGACGAAGGAGTTGAAGCAGTGATATATCTATAACAAAACATAAGATATCATTAATATCGTTAATATATAATAACAAACTTGAAACTTTAGCAATAATAAAGACTAAACTCTAATAAATATGTAAATTGGAAATCTAATAAAAAAATTTGAGAACAAATATTCAGTGATTTTTTATGAGTATCAGACAGTTTTATTGTACTTTAATGTTAAGACTTTAAGACTTTATTTCAATTAAAAAGGACATTTACAGCTTTCTAAATCATCGATCATTTTTATTTTGTAATTAACGACATTTCAAACAAAATATACTAAATAGAACAAATTGAAATACAATATATAAAACTACTTACATTCTTGAGTTCCAGGAGAGGCTTTATCCTCTTGAGGGAGGCACTGACTCTAATACCGAAAACGAATATTCGAAACAATAAATATAAAAAAAAAAAAAAAAATAAAAGACTACGTTACCACGACCGCTTAAATTATGATCGACGAACAAGGACTCTAATATCGCGTACAAATTTAATTGATAAAATTTTATTACTTTCGCGTGTGATTATTTGATCGAATTTAATCAAAAATATCGTGATTTTAAAAAATTGAAAAGAAACTATTGCGTAGCAAACACTGACTCTACAACCGCATTGCGCGCGGTCACAAATATTTCCTGAAAATAAAGCAGTTTAGGGGCAGGGTGGGGTGGGGGGGTGGAAAAGAAGCGAAACGTTGTTTCGATAATTTTCTCCTTTTTCCTATTGAACGTTTATTTAGAAAATACTGCTATTTCTTTACACTTAAAAATTATTATTAAGAAACTGGAACAAGTATGAAACTATAAGTTGAAAATTGTGAGATATTTCTCGATAGCGAACAAATGCTTACGAATACCGTGAATGCAATGCAATCGTTTTCAAGAATTATACTGTTCGCAATTAGAATATATACTGCGAATTTTCGTTATTAGAATACGAAATATACATTGCACTAATACACTATAGTCGCGTGTTATAAATATTGGAAAATATTTGCAAGAATTCAAAAGTTCACCACTAAATATGTTTAAAGAATACTTGTTTCGAGGTATTTGAATCTAACTGTTACTATGTTGCAAGTTTATGACGTTAACTGTAGCAAATTCACGTAATACAACAAAAAAAAATTGAATTCTATAAGTGAATTATTGAGATATAACTCAATTTGAAACAATAAAATAACTTATTAAAAATTCGTTTGAAATAAGAGAATGATCTCATATATCGGAAATAGAACAATAATTTATTTAACCGAACCTATTGACACTGCATACACAATTTCGTGTTCTGAAAAAGGGGCATTTGAGTCATTGTTCTAAACTGTTTCACATTCTATTTTCGCGGCTCAAAACTTTTGAAAATATCGAAAAATTATAAACTCTAACACGACCGCAATAATTTTCTCTTAAAAATGGGAAACTAAGAAGAAGCCCGAACAAACAGATAATGAAAGAAAAATCGCGGCGCGAATTCGTTCGTTCGCGATCTTTCCAAAGAATCAATGGACTTACGCAACGCACTCCCGTGCACAAAATAACCACAAGATTCAATGCAAAAGAAGAATCGATTTTTATACTAGATTCCAAGTCAGATAAGTACCATTATACAGAATGGGCTCAGAATGGATTTGAGAGACAAGACATATCCCACGGTGTCCAACGGTGTCCCACGTTGTCCCACGTTGTCCCACGTTGTCCCACGTTGTCCCACGTTGTCCCACGTTGTCCCACGTTGTCCCACGTTGCCCCGCGTTGTCCCGCGTTGTCCCACGGTGTGCCACGGTGTCCCACGGTGTCCCACGGTGTCCCACGGTGTCCCACGGTGTCCCACGGTGTCCCACGGTGTCCCACGGTGTCCCACGGTGTCCCACGTTGTCCCACGTTGTCCCACGGTGTCCCACGGTGTCCCACGGTGCAGTCCAGTGTAGATTATCCAAAATTCTTTTCGCGTTTTTTGGAGATCTACACTGGACCAACGGTGTCCCACGGTGTCCCGCGGTGTCCCACGGTGTCCCACGGTGTCCCACGGTCTCCCACGGTGTCCCACGAAGTCCCACGGTGTCCCACGGTGTCCCACGGTGCAGTCCAGTGTAGATTATCCAAAATTCTTTTCGCGTTTTTTGGTGATCTACACTGGACCAACGGTGTCCCACGGTGTCCCACGATGTCCCACGGTGTCCCACGGTGTCCCACGATGTCCCACGGTGTCCCACGATGTCCCACGGTGTCCCACGGTGTAACACGATGTCCCACGGTGTCCCACGGTGTCCCACGGTGTCCCACGGTGTCCCACGGTGTAGTCCAGTGTAGATTATCCAAAATTCTTTTCGCGTTTTTTGGTGATCTACACTGGACCAACGGTGTCTCACGGTGTACCACGGTGTCCCACGGTGTCCCACGGTGCAGTCCAGTGTAGAATATCCAAAATTCTTTTCGCGTTTTTTGGAGATCTACACTGGACCAACGGTGTCGCACGGTGACCCGCGGTGTCCCACGGTGTCCCGCGGTGTCCCACGGTGTCCCACGATGTCCAACGGTGTCCCACGGTGCAGTCCAGTGTAGATTATCCAAAATTCTTTTCGCGTTTTTTGGTGATCTACACTGGACCAACGGTGTCCCACGGTGTCCCACGATGGCCCACGGTGTCACACGCTGTCCCACGATGTCCCACGGTGTCCCACGATGTCCCACGGTGTCCCACGGTGTCCCACGGTGCAGTCCAGTGTAGATTATCCAAAATTCTTTTCGCGTTTTTTGGTGATCTACACTGGACCAACATTGTCCCACGGAGTCCCACGATGTCCCACGATGTCCAACGGTGTCCCACGATGTCCCACGGTGTCCCACGATGTCCCACGGTGTCCCACGATGTCCCACGGTGTCCCACGGTGTCCCACGGTGTCCCACGGTGCATTCCAGTGTAGATTATCCAAAATTCTTTTCGCGTTTTTTGGAGATCTACACTGGACCAACGGTGTCGCACGGTGTCCCGCGGTGTCCCACGGTGTCCCACGGTGTCCCACGATGTCCCACGGTGTCCCACGGTGCAGTCCAGTGTAGATTATCCAAAATTCTTTTCGCGTTTTTTGGTGATCTACACTGGACCAACGAAGTCCCACGGTGTCCCACGATGTCCCACGATGTCCCACGGTGTCCCACGGTGTCCCACGATGTCCCACGGTGTCCCACGATGTCCCACGGTGTCCCACGGTGCAGTCCAGTGTAGATTATCCAAAATTCTTTTCGCGTTTTTTGGTGATCTACACTGGACCAACGCTGTCCCACGGTGTCCCACGATGTCCCACGGTGTCCCACGGTGTCCCACGATGTCCCACGGTGTCCCACGATGTCCCACGGTGTCCCACGATGTCCCACGGTGTCCCACGGTGTCCCACGGTGTCCCACGGTGCAGTCCAGTGTAGATTATCCAAAATTCTTTTCGCGTTTTTTGGAGATCTACACTGGACCAACGGTGTCGCACGGTGTCCCGCGGTGTCCCACGGTGTCCCACGGTGTCCCACGATGTCCCACGGTGTCCCACGGTGTCCCACGATGTCCAACGGTGTCCCACGGTGCAGTCCAGTGTAGATTATCCAAAATTCTTTTCGCGTTTTTTGGTGATCTACACTGGACCAACGGTGTCCCACGGTGTCCCACGATGGCCCACGGTGTCCCACGGTGTCCCACGATGTCCCACGGTGTCCCACGATGTCCCACGGTGTCCCACGGTGCAGTCCAGTGTAGATTATCCAAAATTCTTTTCGCGTTTTTTGGAGATCTACACTGGACCAACGGTGTCCCACGGTGTCCTGCGGTGTCCCACGGTGTCCCACGGTGTCCCACGGTGTCCCACGGTGTCCCACGGTGTCCCACGGTGTCCCACGGTGTCCCACGGTGTCCCACGGTGTCCCACGGTGCAGTCCAGTGTAGATTATCCAAAATTCTTTTCGCGTTTTTTGGAGATCTACACTGGACCAACGGTGTCCCACGGTGTCCCGCGGTGTCCCACGGTGTCCCACGGTGTCCCACGGTGTCCCACGGTGTCCCACGGTGTCCCACGGTGCAGTCCAGTGTAGATTATCCAAAATTCTTTTCGCGTTTTTTGGAGATCTACACTGGACCAACGGTGTCCCACGGTGTCCCACGGTGTCCCACGATGTCCCACGGTGTCCCACGATGTCCCACGGTGTCCCACGGTGCAGTCCAGTGTAGATTATCCAAAATTCTTTTCGCGTTTTTTGGAGATCTACACTGGACCAACGGTGTCCCACGGTGTCCCACGGTGTCCCACGATGTCCCACGTTGTCCCACGTTGTCCCACGGTGCAGTCCAGTGTAGATTATCCAAAATTCTTTTCGCGTTTTTTGGTGATCTACACTGGACCAACGAAGTCCCACGGTGTCCCACGGTGTCCCACGGTGTCCCACGGTGTCCAACGGTGTCCCACGATGTCCAACGGTGTCCCACGATGTCCAACGGTGTCCCACGATGTCCAACGGTGTCCCACGATGTCCCACGATGTCCAACGGTGTCCCACGATGTCCAACGGTGTCCCACGATGTCCCACGATGTCCCACGGTGTCCCACGGTGTCCCGCGGTGTCCCACGGTGCAGTCCAGTGTAGATTATCCAAAATTCTTTTCGCGTTTTTTGGTGATCTACACTGGACCAACGGTGTGCCGCGGTGTCCCGCGGTGTCCCACGATGTCCAACGGTGTCCCACGATGTCCAACGGTGTCCCACGATGTCCAACGGTGTCCCACGATGTCCAACGGTGTCCCACGATGTCCCACGATGTCCCACGGTGTCCAATGTCGTCCCACGTTGCAGTCCAGTTTAGATTATCCAAAATTCTCTTCGTGGCTTTTCGTAATCCAAAATGGACTGTATTAGCGTGATTCTGAGCTTGGTATCGAATTATTGTGCAATGTTTGTACTTATCAATGTAGTCGTTTTCTGAAAATTAATCAATTGATTAATCTGCGAAAACAATTACATCGATCGGTACAAACATTGTACAATAATTCGCAACCGTACTGACAACATTCGGTATCAATGGTACTTATGTCTAACTTGGAACCACAGAAAGGAAATGAAAGTACTGACACTGTATATACAATTTAGAGTTTTGCAAAAGAGACATACGACTCGTTGTCATAAGCTTATGAAGATATCGAAAAGTTATATACTCCAACGTGACCGCGATATGCTTCTTTTAAAAATGGGAAAACGGGAAGAAGCCTGAACAATCAGACGTTCGAAGAAAAATCATTTGGGCATCTAGCATACATATTTAATATGCTATGAAATGTTCATATATGTAACTGAAACGTATTTTCTGTAAATTGATAAATCTGAAACAAACTCATTTACTGGATTTGGTATATGGAAGAAACAGACATCTTTAAAACGAGAACATTTTATGAAACATTTTATGAAAAATAAACTATTAATAATGGTCAATTATAGATCAAATTACTATTGATTGAATTTTAGCAAATATAGAGAATCATGTGTATCTTTTAATCGAAACTAGGGTTACGTTGGAAACAAGAATTTTAAGTAATTGAATTTAAACTGAATTAAAAATCGAAAAGTTCATTTGGAATAACTAAGATGAGAGAAACCCCGGTTATTATACAATCACTTGCTTTATCTTTTAACTTTTAACAGTATCTGTTATTTTCTACAACCACATAGTGATTTGCAACATAATAAACCGAAAGGTATGTGCATAAGTCATTTTTTGCAGAATTTTTGCTACAAACGTGACGATGTCTTTGTTTTGTGACGAAACTTTTGTTTCGTGCAAATGAAATTCGAATATTTATAAAATTCTACATTACTGTTAAAAGATTGAAGTGAAAATATCGCGGTCGAAAAAATTCTAAAAGTTATGGTTCTAAGAACGAACAATCACCGGCACTAATTCCAATTGCAATGAATTAAATTTTAAAAAATATTTCAAGCCTTCATAGCAACATTAAGATATTTCATTATAATACTTTGTTGCGCATGAAATCGCTCACAATTTCATACATGTAAATATATATATATATATATATATATATATATATATAATACATTCGTAATAAAGTTCTGTATTTTAGCAGTCATGGTAACGTTAACGCTGACAAAGGAATATGTCTTATAGCAGTATTTTCAGTAATAAACGTAGTAATAAGGGGCGCATTAATAAGGGGCGCTGAAAAAGAAACAAAGCAGTAGCCAGAAGGGCTACTAAAATTCAATCGTCTTCCACTCTATATAAACCCGATCAACACGTCGAGAGTGGAACTGAATATTCTTGTTTCGCAACGCTAATTTACTACTAATATTTATGAAGCAGAAAATTCTCAAAATCAAACGCGACGAGTGCTTCGTTATATCTGCAATATCAATTAATCTACTATTAAAAAGAAAAAGAAAGAAAAATCTGAAAATTCCCGATATCTGATACGCAACGCTAATAAGTATAAATCTACGCACTCGTATTTAAGCAATACGCAACACTAATAGCGAGAGATCGCAGTGCAACCATTTAGGAGGTTGCGGATGAACGATCACACTTGTACAGCTCTTTAGGCTGTACATGTGATCCAGGAGCAGTGTCCGACAAATGCAGTCGGAGGGTTTGGGCAGTTTGTGAACGCAACTCTACTTAACAAAACGCGAGCATTCATTATCGCAACGCTAATAGGAAAAATAAGTAGAACTCGCGATGGAACAATGTCGCAACGCTAATTCTTAAAGTGAATTTAATGAAAATTACTATTTACTATTTGAAAAAGCTACTTTAAATATCCTAGTATTGCAACTTAAACAGAAAAACAGAAAAAATTCTAAAAATTGCAAAAGACAATCGCGATATCGTAATTCGCAACTCTAAAACAAACGCGATTATCATTTTATCGCAACTCTAATTCAAACCGTAATCATTCTCTCGCCACACTAATGAAAAATAGCAATATTATTTCGTAACTCTAATACAACCCGTAATTAACTTGTCGAAACACTAATAAGAAAAATCGCGATTTGCCCAATGGGACGATGGACCGATATATACATCGGCCAAAAAAACAAAGACTACTACTACTACTACTACTACTACTACTAATACTAAAATCGAGCATAGTGACAAAGTAGTAACAATAATGACTTCCCATGCTCTGGATGACCCAGAGGATGGGGAGCCATTAGTAGTTGCCCTCTTGAGTGGCAGTTTGCCGGGCCTCTTCAGCATATAGCCTCTTCTTTCTTCGGGCGCAATGCCCGCTGAAACTTAAATCTAAGCTCGAGACTTCTAAATCGCAAACAAAAAAAAAAACTTATAAAATAAAAATATAAACCGCGGAAGCTGATGGAAGTGCATATGGACTGACCAACGATCACAACAGTGATCGTTGCTCACTCGCATGTGCGTGCTCGAGCAATAAACGTTCGTTTCGAGACCATTCGCGACCGCGACCGCGAAATTCGAAAAATCGAAAGGCAAAACCAGAGACGAGTGCATGCTCTACTCGTGCCAGTTTCACCGTCGATTTTTCAAATTAGATTGCCAGAAACAGGTTGGTCACACGAAAACGAGCCTACCCGACTAGAGACTGTGCCAACCTGCCCGGCCCTACCTACTTATAATTAACAGACATACCAGAAAGTATACTACCTATCCTACCTAACGCTATATTTAAAAAATGGCAAAACATGCACACCAACACACTCACTCCACGGTTCTCACACATACCACCCGGGTGCAAAGGTCCTACACTAGAGAGGACGTCCCGGGACGCCTCCGACACCCGAGCTTAATACAACATTCACACTCTAAGGTACGTACCTTTTTCCTGAAATCGACTGACGAAGGCTAGTGACCATTGCGTAATACGTGATAAAACACGTTTGAGAAAATTATATTTTTAAAATAGATATAAGTAAACTTGGAATTATAATTGCGATTGATAGCGATATTAAGAGTATGAGTACACTTAGTCGCGTGGATGATATTATCAGAAATTCTAATTGTATCGAGACGTAAATTGAATCGATATATGTCTCGACATTTTTAATATTTCAAGTTTTAAGGAATGAGAAAAAGCGACGCAATTCCACGACCTAACAACACACACACACATAATGTGGAAAATACGTCGTGCACGATACACTAACGCATGGTCAGTCGCTGAGAAATTATTACATTACTTAATTCTAGGTCATCGTGCCCAATGTCTTTCTCCCATTCAAGTAGCACCTGGGCACGTGAATGAGATCCTGACAATGGGCACGGAAAGGGTTAAACCTGAAAATCCTGATCTAAAAAGATGATTAGTTTGTGTAATTTTTATTTAACGGACTAACGTTCTTTGAGTTTATATTTTACTACTTTGCATCTGATTAAATTTACTTTATTAATTTAATAGTAACTAAGTAACTCTACTTTATTAATTTAATAAATTAGAACAAAATTTTAATATTTCGAAAAAAGTAGCGTTAGTAGAAAAAGACTGAGACTCATGCAAATAGAATTATTGACTCTAAATATATTACTAAGAAAGAAATAATCTCAGGCGATCTCTTTATCAAAGCATATACTCGAAAGTGCAGAAGCAGTGTTCAAAATTATTGCTTTGATTAAAAAATCTGCCTGTCGCGAAGTGTCTTCTTGCACGTAAAATTTTGCACATTTTTGTACGGAAAAAAATGAATTTTGACTCATATTTTAAATTCTAACCGAAATGAAATAAACGATCGTGACTTAATATTGTCACGATTAATTCATTACTTAAGATCAAGTATATGTATGTCATACAGGTATATTCGTGTAGATATTTGCCATTTGCAAATATTCATACAAAATATTAACATGCACATTTATAAATAACACGAATATATTCTCGAGTGTATATGTTTAACCTAATTATTAAAAAACTAATTATTATAATCGCGATGTGCGAGAAGACCTATCCTAAACTAATAAATTTCAAAAAATGAGTGTTACTACTCACGGGTATAAGAAATACCCGCGGTCACTATGCTCGCAAAAAAATTCTACGTAATACAACCGATCACCCGTGCCGATTCGGACCTTTCATCCTACGACATGATTGAGTGACCGGAGGAACAGAAATGCATGCGACTCACCGTTCGAAGCGGAGAAACAAAGGACGTATCGTGGATGCTGCGCCATCCCAGCGAATATCATCAGGAACTGTGTAGGGTCCAGTGGTGGAAATGGAGATTGCGAAAAATCTGTTACAGAAAAAAACACGATGAGTGATTGCTGATTATTTAAAAAGTTGGAGATAATGAAAAATGAAAGTTTATTAACTTTAGTAACTTTGGTAATAATAAAGATTGAAATTCTAATAAACTTTGATAAGTGTAAAAACTGAAACTCTAATATGAAAGTTTAAAATCTAAAAATTAAGAATCTAAAGATTTCTGAAATATGTTAGTCATTTGTTACATAATCCGGTATTAAGATTTTAATAATTATTTTATTTTAATGAAAGAATAACCTGAGAAAATGCTAATCTCCTAAATTTTCAATCAAATTGTATTTCTTAATTGATAGTGATCAAAGAAAAATATACAGAATATACATAATTGAAGTACAATGTGTAAAGATAATTACATTTTTGGCTTTTTAGCCACTGTTAAAACATTCCCAAAGAAGACGAAGGAGTTGAAGCAGTGATATATCTATAACAAAACATAAGATATCATTAATATCGTTAATATATAATAACAAACTTGAAACTTTAGCAATAATAAAGACTAAACTCTAATAAATATGTAAATTGGAAATCTAATATAAAAATTTGAGAACAAATATTCAGTGATTTTTTATGAGTATCAGACAGTTTTATTGTACTTTAATGTTAAGACTTTAAGACTTTATTTCAATTAAAAAGGACATTTACAGCTTTCTAAATCATCGATCATTTTTATTTTGTAATTAACGACATTTCAAACAAAATATACTAAATAGAACAAATTGAAATACAATATATAAAACTACTTACATTCTTGAGTTCCAGGAGAGGCTTTATCCTCTTGAGGGAGGCACTGACTCTAATACCGAAAACGAATATTCGAAACAATAAATATAAAAAAAAAAAAAAAAATAAAAGACTACGTTACCACGACCGCTTAAATTATGATCGACGAACAAGGACTCTAATATCGCGTACAAATTTAATTGATAAAATTTTATTACTTTCGCGTGTGATTATTTGATCGAATTTAATCAAAAATATCGTGATTTTAAAAAATTGAAAAGAAACTATTGCGTAGCAAACACTGACTCTACAACCGCATTGCGCGCGGTCACAAATATTTCCTGAAAATAAAGCAGTTTAGGGGCAGGGTGGGGTGGGGGGGTGGAAAAGAAGCGAAACGTTGTTTCGATAATTTTCTCCTTTTTCCTATTGAACGTTTATTTAGAAAATACTGCTATTTCTTTACACTTAAAAATTATTATTAAGAAACTGGAACAAGTATGAAACTATAAGTTGAAAATTGTGAGATATTTCTCGATAGCGAACAAATGCTTACGAATACCGTGAATGCAATGCAATCGTTTTCAAGAATTATACTGTTCGCAATTAGAATATATACTGCGAATTTTCGTTATTAGAATACGAAATATACATTGCACTAATACACTATAGTCGCGTGTTATAAATATTGGAAAATATTTGCAAGAATTCAAAAGTTCACCACTAAATATGTTTAAAGAATACTTGTTTCGAGGTATTTGAATCTAACTGTTACTATGTTGCAAGTTTATGACGTTAACTGTAGCAAATTCACGTAATACAACAAAAAAAAATTGAATTCTATAAGTGAATTATTGAGATATAACTCAATTTGAAACAATAAAATAACTTATTAAAAATTCGTTTGAAATAAGAGAATGATCTCATATATCGGAAATAGAACAATAATTTATTTAACCGAACCTATTGACACTGCATACACAATTTCGTGTTCTAAAAAAGGGGCATTTGAGTCATTGTTCTAAACTGTTTCACATTCTATTTTCGCGGCTCAAAACTTTTGAATATATCGAAAAATTATAAACTCTAACACGACCGCAATAATTTTCTCTTAAAAATGGGAAACTAAGAAGAAGCCCGAACAAACAGATAATGAAAGAAAAATCGCGGCGCGAATTCGTTCGTTCGCGATCTTTCCAAAGAATCAATGGACTTACGCAACGCACTCCCGTGCACAAAATAACCACAAGATTCAATGCAAAAGAAGAATCGATTTTTATACTAGATTCCAAGTCAGATAAGTACCATTATACAGAATGGGCTCAGAATGGATTTGAGAGACAAGACATATCCCACGGTGTCCAACGGTGTCCCACGTTGTCCCACGTTGTCCCACGTTGTCCCACGTTGTCCCACGTTGTCCCACGTTGTCCCACGTTGTCCCACGTTGCCCCGCGTTGTCCCACGTTGTCCCACGTTGTCCCACGTTGTCCCACGTTGTCCCACGTTGTCCCACGTTGTCCCACGTTGTCCCACGTTGCCCCGCGTTGTCCCGCGTTGTCCCACGGTGTCCCACGGTGTCCCACGGTGTCCCACGGTATCCCACGGTGTCCCACGGTGTCCCACGGTGTCCCACGTTGTCCCACGTTGTCCCACGGTGTCCCACGGTGTCCCACGGTGCAGTCCAGTGTAGATTATCCAAAATTCTTTTCGCGTTTTTTGGTGATCTACACTGGACCAACATTGTCCCACGGTGTCCCACGATGTCCCACGATGTCCAACGGTGTCCCACGATGTCCAACGGTGTCCCACGATGTCCCACGGTGTCCCACGATGTCCAACGGTGTCCCACGATGTCCAACGGTGTCCCACGATGTCCCACGGTGTCCCACGGTGTCCCACGATGTCCAACGGTGTCCCACGATGTCCCACGATGTTCCACGATGTCCAACGGTGTCCCACGATGTCCAACGATGTCCCACGATGTCCCACGATGTCCAACGGTGTCCCACGATGTCCCACGATGTCCCACGGTGTCCCACGATGTCCCATGGTGTCCCACGATGTCCCACGGTGTCCCACGGTGCAGTCCAGTGTAGATTATACAAAATTCTTTTCGCGTTTTTTGGTGATCTACACTGGACCAACGGTGTCCCACGGTGTCCCACGATGTCCCACGGTGTCCCACGGTGTCCCACGATGTCCCACGGTGTCCCACGATGTCCCACGGTGTCCCACGGTGTCCCACGATGTCCCACGGTGTCCCGCGGTGTCCCACGGTGCAGTCCAGTGTAGATTATCCAAAATTCTTTTCGCGTTTTTTGGTGATCTACACTGGACCAACGGTGTCCCACGGTGTCCCACGATGTCCCACGATGTCCAACGGTGTCCCACGATGTCCCACGATGTCCCACGGTGTCCCACGGTGTCCCACGGTGCAGTCCAGTGTAGATTATCCAAAATTCTTTTCGCGTTTTTTGGTGATCTACACTGGACCAACGGCGTCCCACGATGTCCCACGATGTCTCACGATGTCCAACGGTGTCCCACGATGTCCAACGGTGTCCCACGATGTCCCACGGTGTCCCACGATGTCCAACGGTGTCCCACGATGTCCCACGATGTCCCACGATGTCCAACGGTGTCCCACGATGTCGCACGGTATCCCACGGTGTCCCACGGTGCAGTCCAGTGTAGATTATCCAAAATTCTTTTCGCGTTTTTTGGTGATCTACACTGGACCAACGGTGTCTCACGGTGTACCACGGTGTCCCACGGTGTCCCACGGTGCAGTCCAGTGTAGAATATCCAAAATTCTTTTCGCGTTTTTTGGAGATCTACACTGGACCAACGGTGTCGCACGGTGACCCGCGGTGTCCCACGGTGTCCCGCGGTGTCCCACGGTGTCCCACGATGTCCCACGGTGTCCCACGATGTCCCACGGTGTCCCACGGTGCAGTCCAGTGTAGATTATCCAAAATTCTTTTCGCGTTTTTTGGTGATCTACACTGGACCAACGGTGTCCCACGGTGTCCCACGATGTCCGACGGTGTCCCACGGTGTCCCACGATGTCCCACGGTGTCCCACGATGTCCCACGGTGTCCCACGATGTCCCACGGTGTCCCGCAGTGTCCCACGGTGTCCCACGATGTCCAACGGTGTCCCACGGTGCAGTCCAGTGTAGATTATCCAAAATTCTTTTCGCGTTTTTTGGTGATCTACACTGGACCAACGGTGTCCCACGGTGTCCCACGATGGCCCACGATGTCCAACGGTGTCCCACGATGTCCCACGATGGCCCACGATGTCCAACGGTGTCCCACGATGTCGCACGGTATCCCACGGTGTCCCACGGTGCAGTCCAGTGTAGATTATCCAAAATTCTTTTCGCGTTTTTTGGTGATCTACACTGGACCAACGGTGTCCCACGGTGTCCCACGATGGCCCACGATGTCCAACGGTGTCCCACGGTGCAGTCCAGTGTAGATTATCCAAAATTCTTTTCGCGTTTTTTGGTGATCTACACTGGACCAAAGGTGTCCCACGGTGTCCCACGATGTCCCGCGGTGTCCCACGGTGTCCCACGGTGTAGTCCAGTGTAGATTATCCAAAATTCTTTTCGCGTTTTTTGGTGATCTACACTGGACCAAAGGTGTCCCACGGTGTCCCGCGGTGTCCCACGGTGTCCCACGATGTCCGACGGTGTCCCACGGTGTCCCACGATGTCCCACGGTGTCCCACGATGTCCCACGGTGTCCCACGATGTCCCACGGTGTCCCGCGGTGTCCCACGGTGTCCCACGATGTCCAACGGTGTCCCACGGTGCAGTCCAGTGTAGATTATCCAAAATTCTTTTCGCGTTTTTTGGTGATCTACACTGGACCAACGGTGTCCCACGGTGTCCCACGATGGCCCACGATGTCCAACGGCGTCCCACGATGTCCCACGATGTCTCACGATGTCCAACGGTGTCCCACGATGTCCAACGGTGTCCCACGATGTCCCACGGTGTCCCACGATGTCCAACGGTGTCCCACGATGTCCCACGATGTCCCACGATGTCCAACGGTGTCCCACGATGTCGCACGGTATCCCACGGTGTCCCACGGTGCAGTCCAGTGTAGATTATCCAAAATTCTTTTCGCGTTTTTTGGTGATCTACACTGGACCAACGGTGTCCCACGGTGTCCCACGATGTACCACGATGTCCCACGATGTCCAACGGTGTCCCACGATGTCCCACGGTGTCCCACGGTGTCCCACGGTGCAGTCCAGTGTAGATTATCCAAAATTCTTTTCGCGTTTTTTGGTGATCTACACTGAACCAACGGTGTCCCACGGTGTCCCACGATGTCCCACGGTGTCCCACGATGTCCCACGGTGTCCTACGATGTCCCACGGTGTCCCACGATGTCCCACGGTGTCCCACGGTGTCCCACGGTGTCCCACGGTGTCCCACGGTGTCCCACGGTGCAGTCCAGTGTAGATTATCCAAAATTCTTTTCGCGTTTTTTGGTGATCTACACTGGACCAACATTGTCCCACGGTGTCCCACGATGTCCCACGATGTCCAGCGGTGTCCCACGATGTCCCACGGTGTCCCACGATGTCCCACGGTGTCCCACGGTGCAGTCCAGTGTAGATTATCCAAAATTCTTTTCGCGTTTTTTGGTGATCTACACTGGACCAACGGTGTCCCACGGTGTCCCACGATGTCCCACGGTGTCCCACGATGTCCCACGGTGTCCCACGGTGTCCCACGATGTCCCACGGTGTCCCACGATGTCCAAAGGTGTCCCACGATGTCCCACGATGTCCCACGGTGTCCCACGGTGTCCCACGGTGCAGTCCAGTGTAGATTATCCAAAATTCTTTTCGCGTTTTTTGGTGATCTACACTGGACCAACGGCGTCCCACGATGTCCCACGATGTCTCACGATGTCCAACGGTGTCCCACGATGTCCAACGGTGTCCCACGATGTCCCACGGTGTCCCACGATGTCCAACGGTGTCCCACGATGTCCCACGATGTCCCACGATGTCCAACGGTGTCCCACGATGTCCCACGGTATCCCACGGTGTCCCACGGTGCAGTCCAGTGTAGATTATCCAAAATTCTTTTCGCGTTTTTTGGTGATCTACACTGGACCAACGGTGTCCCACGGTGTCCCACGATGTACCACGATGTCCCACGATGTCCAACGGTGTCCCACGATGTCCCACGGTGTCCCACGGTGTCCCACGGTGCAGTCCAGTGTAGATTATCCAAAATTCTTTTCGCGTTTTTTGGTGATCTACACTGGACCAACGGTGTCCCACGGTGTCCCACGATGTCCCACGGTGTCCCACGATGTCCCACGGTGTCCCACGGTGTCCCACGATGTCCCACGGTGTCCCACGATGTCCCACGGTGTCCCACGGTGTCCCACGGTGTCCCACGGTGCAGTCCAGTGTAGATTATCCAAAATTCTTTTCGCGTTTTTTGGTGATCTACACTGGACCAACATTGTCCCACGGTGTCCCACGATGTCCCACGATGTCCAGCGGTGTCCCACGATGTCCAACGGTGTCCCACGATGTCCCACGGTGTCCCACGATGTCCCACGGTGTCCCACGATGTCCAACGGTGTCCCACGATGTCCAACGGTGTCCCACGATGTCCCACGATGTCCCACGATGTCCAACGGTGTCCCACGATGTCCAACGATGTCCCACGATGTCCCACGATGTCCAACGGTGTCCCACGGTGTCCCACGGTGTCCCACGAAGTCCCACGGTGTCCCACGGTGTCCCGCGGTGTCCCACGGTGCAGTCCAGTGTAGATTATCCAAAATTCTTTTCGCGTTTTTTGGTGATCTACACTGGACCAACGCTGTCCCACGGTGTCAGACGATGTCCCACGATGTCCAACGGTGTCCCACGATGTCCCACGATGTCCCACGGTGTCCCACGGTGTTCCACGGTGCAGTCCAGTGTAGATTATCCAAAATTCTTTTCGCGTTTTTTGGTGATCTACACTGGACCAACGGTGTCCCACGATGTCCCACGGTGTCCCACGATGTCCAACGGTGTCCCACGATGTCCAGCGGTGTCCCACGATGTCCCACGATGTCCCACGGTGCAGTCCAGTGTAGATTATCCAAAATTCTTTTCGCGTTTTTTGGTGATCTACACTGGACCAAAGGTGTCCCACGGTGTCCCACGATGTCCCACGGTGTCCCACGGTGTCCCACGGTGTAGTCCAGTGTAGATTATCCAAAATTCTTTTCGCGTTTTTTGGTGATCTACACTGGACCAACGGTGTCTCACGGTGTACCACGGTGTCCCACGGTGTCCCACGGTGCAGTCCAGTGTAGAATATCCAAAATTCTTTTCGCGTTTTTTGGAGATCTACACTGGACCAACGGTGTCGCACGGTGACCCGCGGTGTCCCACGGTGTCCCGCGGTGTCCCACGGTGTCCCACGATGTCCCACGGTGTCCCACGATGTCCCACGGTGTCCCACGGTGCAGTCCAGTGTAGATTATCCAAAATTCTTTTCGCGTTTTTTGGTGATCTACACTGGACCAACGGTGTCCCACGGTGTCCCACGATGTCCCACGGTGTCCCACGGTGTCCCACGATGTCCCACGGTGTCCCACGATGTCCCACGGTGTCCCACGGTGTCCCACGATGTCCCACGGTGTCCCACGGTGTCCCACGGTGCAGTCCAGTGTAGATTATCCAAAATTCTTTTCGCGTTTTTTGGTGATCTACACTGGACCAACGGTGTCCCACGGTGTCCCACGATGTCCCACGATGTCCAACGGTGTCCCACGGTGTCCCACGATGTCCAACGGTGTCCCACGGTGTCCCACGGTGCAGTCCAGTGTAGATTATCCAAAATTCTTTTCGCGTTTTTTGGTGATCTACACTGGACCAACGGTGACCCACGGTGTCCCACGATGGCCCACGATGTCCCACGGTGTCCCACGGTGTCCCACGATGTCCCACGGTGTCCCACGGTGCAGTCCAGTGTAGATTATCCAAAATTCTTTTCCCGTTTTTTGGAGATCTACACTGGACCAACGGTGTCCCACGGTGTCCCGCGGTGTCCCACGGTGTCCCACGGTGTCCCACGGTGTCCCACGGTGCAGTCCAGTGTAGATTATCCAAAATTCTTTTCGCGTTTTTTGGTGATCTACACTGGACCAACGGTGTCCCACGGTGTCCCACGATGTCCCACGGTGTCCCACGGTGTCCCACGATGTCCCACGGTGTCCCACGATGTCCCACGGTGTCCCACGGTGCAGTCCAGTGTAGATTATCCAAAATTCTTTTCGCGTTTTTTGGTGATCTACACTGGACCAACGGTGTCCCACGGTGTCCCACGATGTCCCACGGTGTCCCACGGTGTCCCACGATGTCCAACGGTGTCCCACGATGTCCCACGATGTCCCACGGTGTCCCACGGTGCAGTCCAGTGTAGATTATCCAAAATTCTTTTCGCGTTTTTTGGTGATCTACACTGGACCAACGGTGTGCCGCGGTGTCCAACGGTGTCCCACGATGTCCAACGGTGTCCCACGATGTCCAACGGTGTCCCACGATGTCCAACGGTGTCCCACGATGTCCAACGGTGTCCCACGATGTCCCACGATGTCCCACGGTGTCCAATGTCGTCCCACGTTGCAGTCCAGTTTAGATTATCCAAAATTCTCTTCGTGGCTTTTCGTAATCCAAAATGGACTGTATTAGCGTGATTCTGAGCTTGGTATCGAATTATTGTGCAATGTTTGTACTTATCAATGTAGTCGTTTTCTGAAAATTAATCAATTGATTAATCTGCGAAAACAATTACATCGATCGGTACAAACATTGTACAATAATTCGCAACCGTACTGACAACATTCGGTATCAATGGTACTTATGTCTAACTTGGAACCACAGAAAGGAAATGAAAGTACTGACACTGTATATACAATTTAGAGTTTTGCAAAAGAGACATACGACTCGTTGTCATAAACTTATGAAGATATCGAAAAGTTATATACTCCAACGTGACCGCGATATGCTTCTTTTAAAAATGGGAAAACGGGAAGAAGCCTGAACAATCAGACGTTCGAAGAAAAATCATTTGGGCATCTAGCATACATATTTAATATGCTATGAAATGTTCATATATGTAACTGAAACGTATTTTCTGTAAATTGATAAATCTGAAACAAACTCATTTACTGGATTTGGTATATGGAAGAAACAGACATCTTTAAAACGAGAACATTTTATGAAACATTTTATGAAAAATAAACTATTAATAATGGTCAATTATAGATCAAATTACTATTGATTGAATTTTAGCAAATATAGAGAATCATGTGTATCTTTTAATCGAAACTAGGGTTACGTTGGAAACAAGAATTTTAAGTAATTGAATTTAAACTGAATTAAAAATCGAAAAGTTCATTTGGAATAACTAAGATGAGAGAAACCCCGGTTATTATACAATCACTTGCTTTATCTTTTAACTTTTAACAGTATCTGTTATTTTCTACAACCACATAGTGATTTGCAACATAATAAACCGAAAGGTATGTGCATAAGTCATTTTTTGCAGAATTTTTGCTACAAACGTGACGATGTCTTTGTTTTGTGACGAAACTTTTGTTTCGTGCAAATGAAATTCGAATATTTATAAAATTCTACATTACTGTTAAAAGATTGAAGTGAAAATATCGCGGTCGAAAAAATTCTAAAAGTTATGGTTCTAAGAACGAACAATCACCGGCACTAATTCCAATTGCAATGAATTAAATTTTAAAAAATATTTCAAGCCTTCATAGCAACATTAAGATATTTCATTATAATACTTTGTTGCGCATGAAATCGCTCACAATTTCATACATGTAAATATATATATATATATATATATATATATATATATATATAATACATTCGTAATAAAGTTCTGTATTTTAGCAGTCATGGTAACGTTAACGCTGACAAAGGAATATGTCTTATAGCAGTATTTTCAGTAATAAACGTAGTAATAAGGGGCGCATTAATAAGGGGCGCTGAAAAAGAAACAAAGCAGTAGCCAGAAGGGCTACTAAAATTCAATCGTCTTCCACTCTATATAAACCCGATCAACACGTCGAGAGTGGAACTGAATATTCTTGTTTCGCAACGCTAATTTACTACTAATATTTATGAAGCAGAAAATTCTCAAAATCAAACGCGACGAGTGCTTCGTTATATCTGCAATATCAATTAATCTACTATTAAAAAGAAAAAGAAAGAAAAATCTGAAAATTCCCGATATCTGATACGCAACGCTAATAAGTATAAATCTACGCACTCGTATTTAAGCAATACGCAACACTAATAGCGAGAGATCGCAGTGCAACCATTTAGGAGGTTGCGGATGAACGATCACACTTGTACAGCTCTTTAGGCTGTACATGTGATCCAGGAGCAGTGTCCGACAAATGCAGTCGGAGGGTTTGGGCAGTTTGTGAACGCAACTCTACTTAACAAAACGCGAGCATTCATTATCGCAACGCTAATAGGAAAAATAAGTAGAACTCGCGATGGAACAATGTCGCAACGCTAATTCTTAAAGTGAATTTAATGAAAATTACTATTTACTATTTGAAAAAGCTACTTTAAATATCCTAGTATTGCAACTTAAACAGAAAAACAGAAAAAATTCTAAAAATTGCAAAAGACAATCGCGATATCGTAATTCGCAACTCTAAAACAAACGCGATTATCATTTTATCGCAACTCTAATTCAAACCGTAATCATTCTCTCGCCACACTAATGAAAAATAGCAATATTATTTCGTAACTCTAATACAACCCGTAATTAACTTGTCGAAACACTAATAAGAAAAATCGCGATTTGCCCAATGGGACGATGGACCGATATATACATCGGCCAAAAAAACAAAGACTACTACTACTACTACTACTACTACTACTACTACTAATACTAAAATCGAGCATAGTGACAAAGTAGTAACAATAATGACTTCCCATGCTCTGGATGACCCAGAGGATGGGGAGCCATTAGTAGTTGCCCTCTTGAGTGGCAGTTTGCCGGGCCTCTTCAGCATATAGCCTCTTCTTTCTTCGGGCGCAATGCCCGCTGAAACTTAAATCTAAGCTCGAGACTTCTAAATCGCAAACAAAAAAAAAAACTTATAAAATAAAAATATAAACCGCGGAAGCTGATGGAAGTGCATATGGACTGACCAACGATCACAACAGTGATCGTTGCTCACTCGCATGTGCGTGCTCGAGCAATAAACGTTCGTTTCGAGACCATTCGCGACCGCGACCGCGAAATTCGAAAAATCGAAAGGCAAAACCAGAGACGAGTGCATGCTCTACTCGTGCCAGTTTCACCGTCGATTTTTCAAATTAGATTGCCAGAAACAGGTTGGTCACACGAAAACGAGCCTACCCGACTAGAGACTGTGCCAACCTGCCCGGCCCTACCTACTTATAATTAACAGACATACCAGAAAGTATACTACCTATCCTACCTAACGCTATATTTAAAAAATGGCAAAACATGCACACCAACACACTCACTCCACGGTTCTCACACATACCACCCGGGTGCAAAGGTCCTACACTAGAGAGGACGTCCCGGGACGCCTCCGACACCCGAGCTTAATACAACATTCACACTCTAAGGTACGTACCTTTTTCCTGAAATCGACTGACGAAGGCTAGTGACCATTGCGTAATACGTGATAAAACACGTTTGAGAAAATTATATTTTTAAAATAGATATAAGTAAACTTGGAATTATAATTGCGATTGATAGCGATATTAAGAGTATGAGTACACTTAGTCGCGTGGATGATATTATCAGAAATTCTAATTGTATCGAGACGTAAATTGAATCGATATATGTCTCGACATTTTTAATATTTCAAGTTTTAAGGAATGAGAAAAAGCGACGCAATTCCACGACCTAACAACACACACACACATAATGTGGAAAATACGTCGTGCACGATACACTAACGCATGGTCAGTCGCTGAGAAATTATTACATTACTTAATTCTAGGTCATCGTGCCCAATGTCTTTCTCCCATTCAAGTAGCACCTGGGCACGTGAATGAGATCCTGACAATGGGCACGGAAAGGGTTAAACCTGAAAATCCTGATCTAAAAAGATGATTAGTTTGTGTAATTTTTATTTAACGGACTAACGTTCTTTGAGTTTATATTTTACTACTTTGCATCTGATTAAATTTACTTTATTAATTTAATAGTAACTAAGTAACTCTACTTTATTAATTTAATAAATTAGAACAAAATTTTAATATTTCGAAAAAAGTAGCGTTAGTAGAAAAAGACTGAGACTCATGCAAATAGAATTATTGACTCTAAATATATTACTAAGAAAGAAATAATCTCAGGCGATCTCTTTATCAAAGCATATACTCGAAAGTGCAGAAGCAGTGTTCAAAATTATTGCTTTGATTAAAAAATCTGCCTGTCGCGAAGTGTCTTCTTGCACGTAAAATTTTGCACATTTTTGTACGGAAAAAAATGAATTTTGACTCATATTTTAAATTCTAACCGAAATGAAATAAACGATCGTGACTTAATATTGTCACGATTAATTCATTACTTAAGATCAAGTATATGTATGTCATACAGGTATATTCGTGTAGATATTTGCCATTTGCAAATATTCATACAAAATATTAACATGCACATTTATAAATAACACGAATATATTCTCGAGTGTATATGTTTAACCTAATTATTAAAAAACTAATTATTATAATCGCGATGTGCGAGAAGACCTATCCTAAACTAATAAATTTCAAAAAATGAGTGTTACTACTCACGGGTATAAGAAATACCCGCGGTCACTATGCTCGCAAAAAAATTCTACGTAATACAACCGATCACCCGTGCCGATTCGGACCTTTCATCCTACGACATGATTGAGTGACCGGAGGAACAGAAATGCATGCGACTCACCGTTCGAAGCGGAGAAACAAAGGACGTATCGTGGATGCTGCGCCATCCCAGCGAATATCATCAGGAACTGTGTAGGGTCCAGTGGTGGAAATGGAGATTGCGAAAAATCTGTTACAGAAAAAAACACGATGAGTGATTGCTGATTATTTAAAAAGTTGGAGATAATGAAAAATGAAAGTTTATTAACTTTAGTAACTTTGGTAATAATAAAGATTGAAATTCTAATAAACTTTGATAAGTGTAAAAACTGAAACTCTAATATGAAAGTTTAAAATCTAAAAATTAAGAATCTAAAGATTTCTGAAATATGTTAGTCATTTGTTACATAATCCGGTATTAAGATTTTAATAATTATTTTATTTTAATGAAAGAATAACCTCAGAAAATGGTAAACTCACAAATTTTCAATTGGATTGTGTCTATTAATTGTTAGTCGTTAAAGAAAAATATACAGAATAGACATAATTGAAGTACGACATGCAAAGTTACTTACATTTTTGGCTTTTGAGCCACCATTGGTGCATTCCCAAAGAAGACAAGGAAGTTGAAGCTGTGATATGTCTATAACAAAACATAAAATATCATTAATATCGTTAATGCACAATAAAAAACATGGAACTTTAGCAATTCAGTGATTTTTGATACGTATCGGACAGTTTTATTGCATTTTAACGTTAAGACTTTAAGACTTTATTTCAATTAAAGAGAACATTTACAGCTTTTTAAGTTATCAACCATTCTTATTTTATAATTAACAATATTTCAAACAAAATATAATAAATAGGACAAGTTGAAATACAATATATAAAACTACTTACATTCTTGAGTTCCAGGAGAGGCTTTATCCTCTTGAGGAAGGCACTGACTCTAATACCGAAAACGAATATTCGAAACAATAAATATAAAAAAAAAAAAAAAAAATAAAAGACTACGTTACCACGAGCGCTTAAATTATGATCGACGAACAAGGACTCTAATATCGCGTACAAATTTAATTGATAAAATTTTATTACTTTCGCGTGCGATTATTTGATCGAATTTAATCAAAAATATCGTGATTTTAAAAAATTGAAAAGAAACTATTGCGTAGCAAACACTGACTCTACAACCGCATTGCGCGCGGTCACAAATATTTCCTGAAAATAAAGCAGTTTAGGGCCGGAGGTGGGGGGGGGTGGAAAAGAAGCGAAACGTTGTTTCGACAATTTTTCCTCTTTTTCCTATTGAACGTTTATTTAGAAAATACTGCTATTTCTTTACACTTAAAAACTATTATTAAGAAACTGGAACAAGTATGAAACTATAAGTTGAAAATTGTGAGATATTTCTCGATAGCAAACAAATGCTTACGAATACCGTGAATGCAATGCAATCGATTTCAAGAATTATACTGTTCGCAATTAGAATATATACTGTAAATTTTCGTTATTAGAATACGAAATATACATTGCACTAATACACTATAGTCGCCTGTTATAAATATTGGAAAATATTTGCAAGAATTCAAAAGTTCGCCACTAAATATGTTTAAAGAATACTTGTTTCGAGGTATTTGAATCTAACTGTTACTATGTTGCAAG